>NC_138726.1:4651866-4781866 GCF_965113295.1 Leuciscus leuciscus
TTTGACTACTTTTTGTATTTTGTATACCCTAATTTTATCTCTAGGTAATGAAGATATATAACTTTTTTTAAAGGGCCTCGTTTTTCCTGGACCCGCTACAATTGAGAATCACTTTAAGCATGCACGCTAAGACAATTTAAAGTATTCCACTTAATACACAATATACAATAATTAACAACGTATCGCTTGCTGTTCTGAGGACGGGCCGAAAAAAAATATTCCTCCAATTTATACCCACCCCACCAAATACACCAAAATTCTCTCTCTACACAACTTTAATAGTTGGGAATGCATTGCTGTACTATTTTCAACATCTCACAATCCATAGTATATTGTTTATACAATTGTTATTTCCCTGTCGACTGGTGATATAACGGATTGCACTTTATGGAGTTTTTATTGCACTTATATTGTAAGATTCTCTGATGTTATTTCGTTGTTATTTATAACAATGACAACAAATAAAGAAAAAATAAAGAACAAACAATATTTACAAGACGCTTTTATCGAAAAAAGGAACAAAGCAATTCGTCATATGTCAGTCATAATACAGGTTAGACAATAATAATACAGGGTTTTATTTGATAATCACAAATCAACACAAGATTTTGACGCATATCCAATGGTTTGTGCGGAGTGGAGCGCGCACTGCGTGGCACGGAGGCGCGGGCGCGAACACTTGTATTTTCCTATCAACAGTGGAAACAACTTAAAATGCTCATAATTTATGGCCATATAGAAAATAATACATAATTTGCAACTACTTTTATTTGAGTAAACTCAAAATAACAAGAAAACGTTTTGATTTCGTGAAATAAAAGAAAACAATCAGGCGCGCTTTCATGATCTCCGTGAACTGGAGCGCATCTCAAAAATGAACTGAAACAAAATAAAGCTTGAAATGTCCAATTTTAAACGAACAAATTTGAATCGAAAGCAAATACTGTCTGATAATCCGCATGAACGGTGCATTTCTATCTAAAGGCGCATCCGCTTTACAGCGGAGATGGATATGTTTGCAGCCGACACTGATTAGAAAATACTAGTTTATTAATAAAAACAATTAAAATGCCTCGTTATTTTTTCAGACACATTTATTATCATTAGCCTATAAACCACCTATAGCCTAAATCAGCTCTCTATATGTTTCCAGAGATGGCTCTTCTTCTCATTCAGCCCTGCGGGAAAATAATTTGGCCTTAGAAAACCAGTAAAATCTAAAAAGAAAATCCATATTAATTTGTGAATATTTTAAATGTTTAATAAAGGGGCAAAACGTCATAAACAAAAAGTCAAATAATAGTTTACAAACTATTTACTTACTTATTGACTTATATATAAAAAATATAGCCTATTTTTCAATTCTATTCTTCTATTTAAAGGATCTACAGAAACAGTGTTTGCACGATCGAGTTGTCTGTTTTCTAGTTTACCAAAGTGCTGTAGCCTAGGCCTTTTAAAACTATAAAAAATTAAAAACACAATAACAACCCTAACAATAAGCTATAAAAATGCAATAGCCTATATCAAGTTTGTTTCTTCATATTTCTATCTTTGTAGGGGGCATTTGGCCCTCAAAATGTGGGTTAAACAACACACACACACACACACACACACACACACACACACACACACACAATATCCAATATATAAATCACAGACGCAGACGACACGTTATAAGACAGACGCAAGTGTCACGTTCATTGAGACGAGTGCATGTTGCACAGTCATATTAAAGAACCGATCGCAACCGCTGGCACACTGCACTGAGCTGTGCTGAGTCGAGTGTTAAATACGTGTTAAATACGTGTTAGAGAAAATAAATAATAATAACTTCACTGCCACACGTGAATGACGCGTGACGTCTGACTGGACACTTCACTGCCACGCGTGATTTACGTGACGTCAGCGTGACGTCTGCGTGACGTCTGCGTCACGTCTGCGTCTTAAAATGAATGGAATAAATAGCACAAAAAAAAAAAAAAATAAGACGTTGAGTGAGACGTTCATTGAGACGAATGCATGTAGCAAAGTCATAATAAAGAGCCGATCGGAACGCCATACGTGCGTGCGTGCGTGCGTGCGCCATGCCAAAATGTTTATCGTTTATTTATTTTTTCTGCATGTATGTTGATTTTCAGCATTTGCCTTTGCTTTTTTGTTTGAGGGGGAATTAGTGGGACTTTTGTCCGGCTCTAAGGATTCTTATTAGGATGAGCCGAGGGATAAAGGAAAGGGGGGGTGGCCATTTTGAAAGGTGTTTGGTGAGGTGGCATGGTTTTTTGGCTAACCTAGCTCAGAGTAAATTGTCCAAAATGATCTCTGGGAAGAGAGACATGGTGTATTAGACGTTGGAGCCATTTCATATGTGCACGCTCTGGTCTGGGATATATGTGGTGGACTATACTCTGGGGACTTTTTTCTAGCTGGAGGATAACCTGTTTTTGTGGGGCCTTGAACCAGTGGATTTATACTTTTTTTCTCTTTTTGGGGACATTGTTTTTTCATCAGGACTTTAAATTGCCTACATACCTCAAAGCAGAAAAGGACTGAGAAGGGACTGTTGAGTATTATTTTTGTTTTTTATATTTTGCTTGCATGGACTTACTACTCTTGAACTTTCTCTATTTGGACTAATTTGTTTGAGTTTTATACAAAGAGTCAACAGATTTACGTTATGTTTGCGTGTGCTTTACAATGGTCAAAGTTGCCTTTATATTTTCAAAACAATGTTGTTTGGGGTCTTTGATGTCTTTGCAATCATGCTGTTTTTGTGTAGTACGTTTGACAAAGAGTAAAAGGAAACAACAGCCAACTCCCCTTGTGATAATGATTCAACCTTTTATGAAGAGTTGAAGTTGTTCTACCACCTCAGAAAATATTTGGTTCTCCAAGTACCACCAAATGACCAACATTAAAATAGAGTTTTAGGCCTAACTATTCAGCTACGCACAGCTCAAAACTAGGCTTCTAACCACAGGTTGAGAGCTGTCATTCACGCAATATAGCCTACTAGCCGAGACTCGTCTTTATGTATACAGATGTGACGTAATGACACAAAGACATGCTCGAATTTCTCGCGGAAATCCACCAGTACCACTGGAATTAAAATCATTATTAAAAGCTAACCGATTTGAATCGAGCTAAGGCAAGCAGATAGTTTTGAACACTGGCTGGTTATGTTTTTTTTTAATATATATATATATATATATATATATATATATATATATATATATATATATATATATATATATATATATATTGGATAATTTTTAACACAAAAAAAGTTACGGACAGCAGCTTTAAGTAAAAACAAACACACAAAACATATTGTATACTGTATATATATATGTGTGTGTGTGTGTGCCATGCCAAAATGTTTATCGTTTATTTATTTTTTCGGCATGTATGTTGATTTTGAACATTTGCCTTTGCTTTTTTGTTTGAGGGGGAATTAGTGGGACTTTTGTTCGGCTCTAAGGATTCTTATTAGGATGAGCTGAGGGATAAAGGAAAAGGGGGACAAATTAATCTGGAAGGACCATATAGATTATATATTAAAGAACTGTGGTAAAGTTTTAAATTTAATGAGAGCAGTGGCAGGACAAGATTGGGGTGCTGACAAACAGTCATTAAAGGGCATTTATATTGGTCTTATGCGATCAACATATAGACTATGGATGCATTGTTTATGAGTCAGCATCGTCAACGTTGTTAAAGAAACTAGATGTCATGCAAGCTACGGCATTAAGAATAATTTTAGGAGCCGTTAAAACCACACCCATTGCAGCATTGCAAGTAGAAACATCAGAAATGCCATTATTTATAAGACGACAAAAATTGCCTATGGCATACTGGAAAATGTACAGGGACAAAGAGATAATCATCCTGTAAGGGAAGTCCTGAATGATTGCTGGGAAATTTTAAATGCAACAGGTAAAGGATATGGTGGTCTAGTGGGTTAAACCACTGAACTGGTAAACTGGTAAATCGAAGGTTGCTGGTTCGATCCCAGCAGTCACCACCAGTGTGTCCTTGAGCAAGACACTTTACTCCACGTTGCTCCAGGGGGATTGTCCCTGTAATAAGTGGTCGCTTTGTAAGTCGCTTTGGATAAAAGCGTCTGCCAAATGCATAAATGTAAATGTAAAGGCTTTGCATTGAAAATAAAGGGGTAGGTTAATGAAGATGGTTTAGACTCAAAATCATCCCCAATTCCACCTTGGATACTAGCTCAACCTGAAATTGACATAAAATTACACGAGAACAGAAGGGAAATGGATGAAGTTGTTAATATAAACAAATATGTTAATGAGTATATAAAAAAACTCACACTACTCATTTCTTCAAATATACAGATGGTTCGAAGAGTATAGGGGAATTATCACCCTACGTCACACGGCGTCACCCAGGTTCTACTGCGCATGTCGGGACCAAAAGTGGTAAAAAAAATACGCGGAGAACATTCCGAAAATTAAATATGAACTCAAATATATATAAAAAATGTTTTAAATCGAGCTATTAGTATTATTCTTATCCTTATCCGTGTAATGATCAGCTGTTAAACAGGTCTTTCTGCAACCACGATGCGTGCGCATCCCGGATGTTTACAAACCTATAATTGGTCTATTGAGACTGGAAGGACAGGGACTGCATTCTATGTTCCAGAGTTTAAGGTGTGGAAGGCTGGAAGGATAACAGATGGCACATCAGTATACTGAGATGACAGCTATTCTAATGGCACTAGAGTGGGTTTATGAAGTTAGACCTGATAAAGTAATAATATGCTCTGATTCAATGGCAGTTCTTGGGAGTTTACAATCATTGGAAACAAATAGAACTAACATTTTAACAGAAATCATGATCAGGTTATACAGTTTACGACAGGTGGGAATAATAATTCGATTTATGTGGGTTCCAGCACACGTGGGAATTCAAGGTAATGAGGAAGCAGACAAAATAGCCAAAGAATCATTCAAAATGAAAGAACCCAATATAAACATTTCACTCAGTAGATCAGAAGGAAAACATTTTATTTTAGAAGCGTGCAATAAGAAATGGCAGACAGTTTGGGACTCGTGTCATACAGGTCGGCACCATTACAAGGTCCAAATAACCATAAAGAGAGGCAATATAATTCACAGCTTAAGTAGAAGAGAGCAAGTTATTTTCACACATTTAAGAACAGGACCTATGATTTCCGAAAATCAGGGGCGGCTGGCCAATAGAGGGCGCTAGGGCGCCGCCCCCCCCCCATGAGCAAATACCATAGACTGTAGGCAAATACATGTAAATACATAAATAAATCATATATACAAATGATCAATATTTGTGTGTTTGAGATAGTAAATGCACCTAGTATATGTGAAAAATATGATAGAAATTAAAAATGTCTGTTTTTTCTACACGTCCCGTCTAGATCTGTACACGTGATCAGCTCTGGGGCGCTGGAGAAAGCGCCCCAGAAAGGCGGGTCTTTGGAGCAGTTTAGCCAATTGCTGATTTTAGATATAAATGTTTGACATAAACTGTAGCCAATCAGCGAGGTAAAATCTAGTCAGCTATGGGCGCTTTGCCTTGCGCCCCAAACTGCGCGCGGCCGCGAGGCGCGAGCAATGGGCGCGAGCCACTACAAAAGTATCTTGTTTCATTCTATAGGGCGTCATTTTTACTGTATGATAAATTACAACGGCGAACAAAATGACTCCAGACGACTCTAACTCGATTCAATCTCTTGTCCAATATCCGTTTGAAAGACGAAGCTTAGTAAATAAACTCCGTGTGAAAGAGCTGGGCCCAGATCAACCAGATATTTCGATCAGACAGCAGGCAAGTGATAAAGGAAAGCAGTACGTGCGAGGCTTCTCACACAGCTGGTATACCAGAAAGGCTTGGTTGGCTGGATGTTCTCATGCTAATGCCTTATTTTGCTTTCCGTGCATACTTTTCAAAAATACGGGGACAGATCCAGCATGGACAGTTACCGGAGTGAGGGATATGAAGCACTTGTCAGAGAAAGTAACGAAACACGAGAACACCAAGGTACACATGGATAATTCCGTCAAGCTAGCTATCCTGGGAAGAGTTAACATCGCGACGCAGCTGTCACAGTGTCTGGTTGTGTTTCCCTGGGTTGTCACTAGAGGTCCTCGTTCTCACGGTGTCTTTCACATTTGACTTCAATTCCCAGCATTCTGTCTGTCACTCATCAGTTCATTGCACTCAGCTGTTTCCCATCACCTTGTTAGATCTGTGTGTGTATATATACCCTGGCTGTTTCTGTGTTAGTTGTCGAGTCCTTGTTTAATGTCCTCACACTTCTGTTCCTGTTTGCTGCCTGTTCTTGTTTTATGTTCTTGGATTGACTTATTGGATTTTGACCATTTGCCTGAACTGATTGTGAGTACGGATTACCCCAATAAATTAACTGCACTTGGATCTCTCTCTTTTGTGTGTGATTCGTGACAGCAGCTTGATGAAGGCCACAGGGTTGCGGTGAGGAAACACAACGAGGAGGTGGATAAAAACCGGCACATCTTATCAAAAATAATCGACTGTGAAGTTTTGTGGGGCTTATGAGCTGGCCTTGCGTGGGCATGACGAGACTGACACCTCGAACAATCCTGGCATTTTCAGGGGACTGGTGGACTTCGTTGCTTCACTCGACAGCGTGCTGGAGGAGCACCTTAAGACAGCCACCGTTTTTAAAGGTACGTCAAAGACCATACAAAACGAGTTATTAGACTGCATGCTGTCAGTGCTGAAGGATTACATTCTGGAGGAAGTCAAGAGCGCAGATTTCATCTCCATACAAGCTGATGAGACAACTGACATTTCCACCCACTGTCAGCTGGTGCTTGTGCTACGTTATTTAGACGGCAAAAACAACATGCAAGAGCGGTTTTATGAGTTTATTTCGATCCAGAATGCCACGGCAGACACCATCGCTACAGCGCTTCTGGAGAGGCTAAGCGTCATACTCCCAGATGGACAAAAAGCCAAACTTATCGGCCAAGCTTACGACGGAGCTAATGTAATGAGGGGAGCCACCGGCGGAGTGCAGCGCAAGGTGATGGATGTCCATGTCAACGCTCATTACGTCCACTGTTACGCGCATCAGTTAAATCTCATCATGCAGCAGGCAACGTCACACATCCCCAAAATCGGTTTTCCGATCTTGCAGGATTTTCTGCTTTCTTCTCCAGGTCACCCAAGCGAACCACCGTACTTGACCAAGTGGTTGCCCATAGACTTCCCAGAGCCTCTACATACAACACGTTGGAACTTCCACAGTCGCGCTGTAAACACCGTGTACAAACAAAGAGATGACCTCCTAAAGTGTTTTCAGACCATCAGAGATAATGGAAACTTTGATCCCCTAACTGTCAGAGAGGTTGGGGGCTTTGTGAGGATGCTTGAAGACGAGGCTTTCTGTTTTTTTCTGGCACTGTTCCACAAAATCATGCCACATGTGGACATGCTGTTCAACCAGCTGCAGAAAATGAACATCGACGCAGTTTTCATCAAAACACTTGTCCAGAAGTTTACAGACAGCGTGCAAACGATCAGGTAAATAACTTTATTTACGATTGGCTGATAAAACTTTTGTTAGAAATGTGATTTGCTTATTTCCAGATTTGTGTCTAAATGTGCCTAGTCATCCAACTGGATGATTATCATAAGCCCATTACAATTATATGCGTTTCAGTATTTTAAAAGCAAAGAGACTATTAGATTTGGATAATAATGAAGGTAAAGGAGTTATCAAAAACAGTTTCTAACAACAGGCTTATTCAGGTGTCCACCAGGTCAATTTCTAGAAGGTTGTTATTAAATATTAACTTGTCATTTAGAGACTATAATTTACACAGGACACATCAGAATGCATCCAGCTTAGAAATATAATAGAACAATGATAACAATGTAATATTATGTACATCACAGATGACTAGCTGATAGGCATAGTCCTTATGTGTGTATATGAGTCAGTGGATGTGCACTTGTGGGAGTTAAGAAGTCTGATGACAGGTTAACAACTTAAACTCTATTTTTGGACCAGGGCCTCTATTCCCTCTTTGTGTGGTGATGGTGCATCGGACCAGCAGCAGCCTATAAAGCGACGGAGGATACTGGGAACAGGAGAACAACAGAGGCTGGCTACAGAGGTAAGTTGAGATGTAACAGTCAGTGTTTCCTCTACAAAGATTTTTATGTCTGTGGTGGTATGTAGCTATGTAATAAAAAAATAAAACAAACCTTAGGATGGCATATTCCTACATCTGACTGATCGATTGATGGACCAGGTGGTCTAGAATTTATATTCTTGTTAGTTCAGTAGATTCAGGTTTATGACAAAGCAGTCACAAGCAGCAAAATAATAGCAGTTTTCATTGAAAAGAAATTCAGTGTGTAAAGAATTGTCACATGTGACAGAAAAAAAAGTGGTTTATATATTTAAATTAAACCTTGTTTTGTAACGGAAACCAACAGGGAACTAGTGAGGAGAAGTAAACTTAGTGTAAAGTGCAATTAGAAATAATGGTTTTAAGAGAGAAACTTTATTGTCATTGTAGTTATACAACGAAATTTGTTTGGTAACTCACAGAGTTCAGCAGCCATAAAAACAAAACAAAAACAGCACACATAACATAATAGATGTAATAAAAATATAAAATATAAAGTATAAATATACAAATAAATAAATAATTAAAAAGGCACTTAATATAATCAACAAGATAAATTTAAGGATAGAAATGTAACAGTATTTACAGTATATTTGATAATATAGTGCAAACATTAATGTCCGATGAGTATTTTTGTACATTAGCAGCAAACATGAGAGAGGGCAAAGAGAGGAAAGATTAACTATTTATGTGTCGGGGGGGTGGCACAGGCTACAGCTCTAGGGAAAAAGCTGTTCTTAAGTCTGTTCGTACGGGTTCTGAGTGTTCTGTATCTTTTCCCTGATGGGAGGGGTGCAAAAAGACTATGGGCCCTATTTTAACGATCTGAAACGCAAGTGTCAAAGCGCAAAGCGCAAGTAACTTTGTGGGCGGGTCTTGGCGCTGTTGCTATTTTCCCGGCGGGATAAATGACACTTGCGCCAGGCGCAAATCTAAAAAGGGTTGGTCTGAAGTAGCTTCATTACTCATAGGTGTGGTTTGGGCGTAACGTGAAATAAACCAATCAAAGCGTCATCTCACATTCCCTTTAAGAGCAGGTGCGCAAGTTTCATGACGGATTGATATTATTATGGCGGATTTACCAGGCGCACGCCTGGAGCGGTTCACAGCCGAGGACACTGATGTTCTTGTAAGAGCAGTGAAAGACAGAGAAGTTATGTTGTTTGGGGATGGGAGAAACCCACCCAAATCAGCGTCGGTTAAACAGGCGTGGGAGGAAATAGCCACAATTGTTTCATCAGCTGGCATCCCCAGGACGTCGCAACAGTGCCGCAAGCGCTACAATGACATCAGAAGACGGGGGAAGTCCAAGCTTGCCAGCATCAATCGGGCACGCCGTGTAACGGGAGGTGGATCTGCCTCTACTCAGGACCTGACGCCAGCAGAGGACATCGCTGCGTCCACCCTCACCGCTGAAAGCGTTGAAGGATTTGGGGGCTTTGAAATCGGCACCCAACCAGAAACGCAAGCAGTCCAACCCCAAGGTACACAAGTTCACATACAATAAGGTTTCTTATGAAAATATTTTATTCGTTATTTACATGAAAAAAAAAATGTAATGCAGCCACACAATAAATAAAAACAATGTAACAGCTTCGCAGGAAGACCCTGGCCTCGCGAGCCGTGCGCACCGGCCATCTGAGGAGGGAACAGCGCAACCATCAAGGTCCAGACCCACTACACGCCGTGGCAGCATCGCTAGACCGGAGGACCACCCATTCCTGCAGCTCCAACAAACCGGATTTGAAATGCTGGAGCGGGAGCTGTCTGGGATGCGGCAAAGTTTGAATGATCATCTTGACCGGATGGCGATGTTACTGCGGCCTCTCGGGTGCATCTCCTCAAGCCTGGAGAGGATTGCTGCAGCCATGGAGCGTGGCCCTTCAAGCGCACCACCACCTCCGGTTGTGCCTCTTCCTCCTCCTGTTGTGCCTCTTCCTCCTTCCCCCACTCCATCTCCGTCCACTCGTTCCACCAGGTGCACATCGCGCAATGCCATTCCCGGACCCTCAGGTGTCCAATCCCGCCGTGGCGCGCGTCGCAAAACTACCAGAGGAGGGAAAAATAAATAAAGTTTTTCTGTTTAAATATTTTTAACCTCATTTTCCTTTTTTTATCAATTACTGTTTGCTATTGATTTTTCTTTTTGACAAAATATAAAGAAATGTCACGAATAAATACTTTTGAATGTTTTGGACTCGTTCTCTCTGAATCACGAGTATGGTTATATTGTTGCAATGTAGTATAACATAGACCGAGATAACTTTGCTTACCTCACTATAGACGATGCAGCAGCTCTTCTGCCAAATAAGCTCTCCTCTCCCGTGCTGCTGCTGGGGCATTTGGGTTAAGTGGCATCGGCACATGCAGTTCACCATCACGTCCCCTTAAGTCCTCTAATATTTCCTCATCTATGTCAACAACACAACCTTGATTTATGGAAATGTTGTGTAAAACACAACACGCCACAAAGAATGCTGCGACTTTTTGAGGACTGTACTGTAAAGTGCCTCCTGATCTATCCAAACACCTGAAGCGCATTTTCAGCATGCCGAACGTTCGTTCAATTACACAGCGTGTTTGTGTGTGTTTTCGATTAAAGTGCATTTCACTCATTGTTGCTGGCATCAAAAATGGTGTCATCAGCCATGTCTTTAACGGATACCCGTTGTCCCCTAACAGCCACCCATCCAACGGGGGATTCCCCTCGAAGATGGCAGGAATGGCAGAGTTTGCCAGTATGAATGAGTCGTGGCTCGAGCCAGGATAATTCGCAAAGACATGGGTGATTTTACTATAAGCATCGCAAATGACTTGTACGTTGATTGAATAGGTTCCCTTGCGGTTGATGTATACAAGTGCGTTTTCTGATGGGGCACGTAGCTGCACATGGGTGCAGTCTATAACACCAAGGACACCAGGGAACCCATACTTCGCACAAAATGCCTGCTTTGCTCTTTCCTGGCTGTCAGGTGTGACGGGGAATTTGATGTATTCCCCAGCATGTCGGACTAGACCTGATGTAACTGCATGTATAGCCGAACTTATGGCAGATTGTGAAATGCCTCCAATGGAGCTAAGGGGGTGCTGGAACGACCCAGATGCATAGAAATACAATGCCGCTGTAACCTTTACTGCAACTGGGAAGGCATAGGGACAGGGTGCATCAGTCCCCAGCTCATCTGCCAGGAGATGGCAGATGTCTGTCACAGCCTGGCGGGTCAGACGTAGCTTACGTACGCATTCCTCCTCACTGAGGGAGAGGTAGGTCTGTCTGGGCCGGTATACCCTCTCCCTCCGGCGTCTAATTCTTTGTCCCAAGACATACTCCATCTCACTGTGCAAAAGAAAAAAATATGAGCAAGCTCAACTTAACTGGTAAGTTGAAGACTAAGGTTTTTAATGTAGGCTACTTACATTATGGTAAAGGTGATTTCACAGTCTTCCGATTTTTTTTTTCCTGGTTCTTGACGGACAAACCAATTTGTCAGAGGTCCTTATATACATATATGTCTTGCCACTATTGGGCAAACAGGTCTGATCCTTAATTACTACAATTAGCCTGAAAAATTTGTAAGCTACATTTATGCCTATTTTTTCACATCTTCGTGCACACCACAATGATTTCCGTCATCTCATGTGTTAATATTTTTTATTGTAACAATTTATGATGTGCAAAAATAACTGTTGCATCTGTGTAGATTACATAAGCAAAGTATATGCGCGTTGTGCACGCTATACATTATGGTCAAGCATGCGCCCTTAAAATAGCATAATGAACAACGCGCAACGCGCCACTGACTTTAGACTAGGTTTTTTCTGGTCAGTGGCGCAATTGTTTTATGGAACAGGAAAATAGCATGAGGGAACGTTTGCGCCAGAACACGCCTCCTCTTTGCGCTGAACCGCCCCGGGGAGCGCAAGTGTATTTCTTAGTTAACCGACGCGCGTCTGAGGAGGGAAAAGTCCGCTTTGCGCGGGTGCAAAATAGGAATGATACATGCGTCGCTGTACAAAGTCAATTGCGCTGGGTGCAAGATAGGGCCCTATGTCCTGGATGAGTTGAATCCTTGATGATGTTGCTAGCTCGCTTTCGTAGGCGGCTATCATAGATCATATCAAGGTTCGGGAGTTTGATTCCTATGATCCTCTGAGCAGTTTTGACGGTCCGGGTCAAAGCTCGGCGGTTTTCTGCAGTGCAGCTGGAGTACCACACTGTGATGCAATAACAGAGGATGCTCTCTATTGTGCTCCTGTAAAAATTTACTAAGAGCTGGGTTGGCACTTTTGCTTTTTTAAGTTTTCTTAGGAAAAAAAGTCTCTGCTGCGCTTTCTTCACTAAGTGGGATGTGTTAATGGTCCATGTGAGATCTTTTGTTATATGTAGACCCAGGAATTTGATGTCATTCACCCTCTCAACTTCCTCACCATTTATGTAGAGGGGGAGTGATGTTATTTTCTTGACTCTCCTGTAGTCTACCACGATCTCCTTTGTTTTGGCAGTGTTCAGAACCAGACCGTTGTTCACACACCATTTGATTAGATGTTGGACATCCTCTCTGTAGTGAGACTCATTGTTTCCTGATATCCTTCCCACTATAGTGGTATCATCAGCAAACTTCACTATGGTGTTAGAAGAGGAGTGGATGGATTTACAGTCGTGTGTGAATAGGGTGAAAAGAGCTGGACTAAGAACGCATCCCTGCGGTGCTCCTGTGTTAATGGTGATAACAGATGATGTATGACTGCCCACCCTGACATTCTGTGGTCTGTTAGTGAGGAAATCCAAAATCCATGAACAGAGTGTGGTGTTTAGTCCCAGGTCATTCAGCTTGTTTACAAGTTTGCATGGCACGATGGTATTAAAAGCCGAGCTGAAATCTACAAATAGCATCCTAACATATGTATTGGGATGCTCCAAATGAGTAAGACTGGTGTGAAGTGCAATTGAGATTGCATCCTCTGTAGATCTGTTCTTACAGTAAGCAAACTGTAGACTGTCCAGGTCAGCAGGGATGTTGGCTTTGATGTGTGAAAGAACCAGTTTCTCAAAGCACTTCATGATAATTGGTGTCAGAGCGACTGGGCGATAGTCATTCAGACATTTTACTGACCGTTTTTTGGGCATGGGAATAATAGTAGTTGATTTTAGGCATGTTGGGACTACAGCCTGCTGCAAAGACAGATTGAAGATGCTGGTGAACACCCCCGCCAGTTGGTCAGCACATGACTTCAGCGTGCGACCTGGAACTTTGTCTGGTCCTGCTGCTTTATTGACATTGATCCTCCTTAGCGTGGATCTCACCTGATGGCATTCGAGGACAAGTACCGGCTCCTCTCTGGGTGATGGTGTTATCTGGATTTCCACGCTGTTGGAGTGACCGTCAAAGCGCGCAAAGAACTGGTTCAAGGTGTCAGGAAGTGTGGCATCATGGTCGGACAAGGAGGGGCTGTTCTTATAGTCTTATAGAGCTTTAATGCCTGTCCACATACTGCGGGGGTTATTATCTTTAAAATGGCCCTCGATGCGTTGTTGATACCTGTGTCTTGCTGCTTTTATGCCCTTCTTGAGATCTCTCCGAGCATTACTGTAAGCCAGCCTGTCCCCTATAGGCAGCATTCCTCACTTTCAGTAATGAGTATACATTCCCATCAAGCCATGGTTTTTGATTTGGGTACACCATTCTGGTCTTGGTCGTTAACACAGTATCAGTGCAGAAGGCTATGTATGCTAAAACAGATGAGCTATATTCTTCCAAATCTGTACTCGCAAACAAATCCCAGTCTGTATTTCCGAAACAGTCCTGCAGACGTGCAGTAGATTCCTCATTCCAGACCTGGACCGTTTTGACAGTTGGTCTTGTTCTGCAGATCAAAGGTCTATAGGATGGCATCAGGTTTATAGAGATGTGATCTGACAAGCCCAGGTGTGGAGATGGGGCTGCTTTATAAGCTCTTGGGATGTTGGTGTAAACTTGATCCAATATATTATTATCTCTCGTTGGAAAGTGTATACTGGTGTATAGTTTGGGCATCACCGTTTTTAAATCCACATGATTAAAGTCCCCCGCTACAATTACAGCTCCCTCCGGGTATGCATCCAGCTGGCTGTTGATAGCTTCATGCAGCTCTTCTAGCACTAGCTTAACATTAGCCCGTGGTGGTATATAAACAGCTGTGATAACAATAGCAGTAAACTCTCTCGGGGTGTAAAAAGGTCTGCATGATGTCCAAAGAGCAATGTGACCTAATAATGTCCACCGATGTACACCAGTCATTATTAATGTATATACACACTCCGCCACCTTTGTTCTTAACAGAATCGGCCGTTCTGTCTGCTCTGTATACAGAGCGGCCCGCTAACTCGATAGCCGCATCGGGAACAGCATTATCCAGCCAAGTCTCTGTGATTACCATAACACAGTTGTTAAGGCACTGTGAAATTATCCTAAGTCTCATTTCATCCATCTTGTTCACGAGTGACCGGGCGTTTGTAAGAAAGAGACTCGGAAGCGATGGTCTGTGTGGGTTAGCTTGTAGCCTAGCCCGTACTCCGGCTCTCTTTCCCCGCTTTTGCTTCCGGTCTCTTCGCCGTCTTCGACGCCTCACAGGCGGTATGATGAGCGTTCCGCTAAGCTCCTCAGAGCGCAGAATCTCCGGTGAAATGAAATGTAGGTTTCCAGGTGAGTAATCCTGATACTGATTCCCGATTTTAAGCAGTTCAGCTCGTCCATAGTGTATTTGTTGAGTTAGTGCCTGATAAAATTGACTAAATATACTTAAAAAAACAAAAACGCTGCTGTATATCTGGGAGCTCCGAGCCGCTGCGTCTGCACGCGCCGCCATGACATAATTTGATTGATTGCCCCTAACTAACCTTAAAACCTTTAAAGGTATAGTTCACCCAAAAATGAAAATTGTGTCATTTACTCACCCTCAAGTTGTTTCAAACCTGTATGAATTTCTTTCTTCTGCTGCACACAAAGAAAGATATTTTGAAGAATGTCAGTAATCAGACTGTTGATGGTCCCCATTGACTTCCATAGTTGGAAAAAAAAAATACTATGGAAGTCAATGGGGTCCATCAACTGTCTGGTTGACGACATTCTTCAAAATATCTTTTTTTGTGTTCAGCAGAAGAAAGAAATTCATACAGGTTTGAAACAACTTGAGGGTGAGTAAATGATGACACAATTTTCATTTTTGGGTGAACTATCCCTTTAATAATCATACTTGACTCGTTCAGTCAGAATCACTTTCATTAAAATGGCTATATTGGAAATTTATGCTGATGAATCTTTTACAGGTATGTGATACCATCCTGACCCATGCCAAGGAGCGGTTCTCCTTCACCCAGCACCTCATCAGCGCAACACTGCTGCATGGAGAGCTCTTCCCACAACACTGTGTGAAGTTCCCTGACACAGCGCTTGAAACAACAGTGGAGGCATACCCCATGCTGAACAAGGCCAAGCTCAAAACAGAACTGTCCCTTATCTATGAGAACGACGAGTTCAATGCTTGCAGTGGTGCAGTACCTCTGTACCAGTTTTTCATTGAGAACAACCTTCAGAGCACTTTCACAGAGACTGTCAGTCTTCTCAAGATCCTCATCACCACACCCATGACTACAGCTGAGTCTGAGAGGTGCTTCTCTACTTTAAAGAGGATCAAGACTTTCCTGAGAAACACCATGACGCAGGATCGCCTGAATGCTCTGGCGATGCTCTCCATGGAGAAGAAACTTATCAGGGACATTCCTGACTTCAACAAAAGGGTCATTGAGAGGTTTGCCACTCAGAAGGAGAGAAGAGCAAAATTCCTGTACAAATGAGATCACACACACACACACACACACACACACACACACACAGTTTCTTTGTACATAGTAATTTTATAAATATAAATTGTCTTAAAGGGATACTCCACTGAAAAATGAAAATTCTGTCATCATATATTCACCCTCATGTTGTTTCAAACCTTTATGAATTTCTTTCTTCTGCTAAACAGAAAGTAAGATATTTAGAAGAATGTCAGTTACCAGACAGTTTTAGATACCATTGACTTCCATAGAAAGAAAAAAATATACTATGGAAGTCAATGGTATCTAAAACTGTCTGGTAACTGACATTCTTCTAAATATCTTACTTTCTGTTTAGCAGAAGAAAGAAATTCATAAAGGTTTGAAACAACATGAGGGCGAGTATCCGTTTAAAGGGATAGTTCACCCAAAAATGGTTCGGTACGTTTTCGATACAGCAAAAAGAAAGAAATGTCAGAGAAATTTCCTTTTTTATTACCGGTATTCTTTTTTCAAAAAGAAAAATGGTTTTACCATTTGTGGGTGAACTATCCCTTTAATTCTATGTTTGTTATTTACTGTACATTTTGTGGAACATTTGTTTAAAATCACTCAAAATTGTTGCAGGTAATAGTTGTATTTAGTCAGCTAATTAATCACTAAGTATTTTGTTTGAGTTAAATTTCAAATGCAAATAGAAAGTTTGTGCAATATGTTTGTTTTTGTGCAAAAATGCCTCAACCTTTTAATATTGGCATTAAATAATTACTTTTCACAGAGCACTGGTAGCCTGGGTGGTTATTAATTATAATAGGATTTTTTTATTTATATAGCCTTTCCAACAAGGTCGCTTTACAATATAGGCCTGGGTTAAGGAATTGAACTAAATAAACCTCAACATCAAAGATAGACATAAGGGCAGATATAAATATACAGAGGTGAGGTCAGTTACAAAGTTAGGTTAAAGATTCAAGCAAGTAACATAAACATTCATAATAAGGTAAAATTTAAAGATTCTGAGCTAAAGAGTAATATTCAGTCAAAAAAAAAAAGGTTTTTGAAGGAGAGAAGGGTGAATGCTTGACAGACGTCTTGAGCAAAAGCATTCCACAACCTGGGAGCCACAACGCTATCCGATTGTTAAGTCTGACGTCACGCGTGACGTTTAGCCTTTTCCGGGTCCAAGCGCTCCTCTCGTCCAGAAATAACAATGGTGGAACCTGTACATTTATTTACGATCACGTCCTTCTTAGTGAGGCACCCTTGGCGGTCAAAAAGGGTTTAAATTCCTTTAACACCAACAGAATGGTTAGTGTAGCTCATCACTCAGGTGACATAATTAAGGGTAGAGTCCAGGCATCAATGAAAAAGAAGATTTACGAGGTTGAAGTGAGTTAGCTCGGGACACGGGCATTGTAAAAACACTCAATAATAACCAAAACACTAGCGAAAGCGGTAGGTAGGTAGAGAGGACCTGGACTTTGGACCCGGAAAGAGTATTATCGGAGAGTGGTTACGTCACGACTTAACAACCGAATAAGACCTGGTGTCCCATGGTTACCAAGGCCAAGCTATTTAAAATAACCGAATATGACACAGCCCCACCTAACATATTTTTCACCAGCCGCCACTGTTCAAATCTAAATCATACTTTACACATTATAGGGAAGCATAACACAGGTTTATGTGATGTCTGTTTAATAGAGGAGACAGTAGAACATGTATTGAAGAAATGTAAGGCTTATAATAAAGAAAGGAGGATTCTTAAGGAAGAATTTAAAGCAGTAGGGTGGCAGGAATTCACTATAACCAACTTATTAAATGATGGTCGACTGAAGTCCTGAAATTTTCGACTAAAAATGACGTTAGGGAAAAAAACAACGTTAAATTAATTAGCTGCGCACTGTGCGCAGCAATTGGTAGCCGTTGTTGTCCGCCTAAATGAATAATAAATAAACATAAAAAAAACTACTAGGCTATTTGCAGTATATTAAATCGTTTTTGACCTAATTATTTTGCACTGAAATGAGTCTGACACACGAGTCTGTCGGCTCTGACAGCGTTGCATCACGTGCACCTGCGCAATATCATAGCCTATGATTTCCGAAAATAGTACTATCATGTTGTCAACTAGTGATATCATCACATGAACTTTTGAGGAATATGCAACATCATTTAGACAATTGTTTTTGTCATATGTATTATAATAACTGACAGACACTATCATTTCAGCCGCTCTGGGAAGCTCGCACAGAGCGAGGCTGAACATAGGAGCACAGCTTCGCGGCTGAGACACGAATAGACTATAGAGCTCGGGCGTAGATGTTATGGAATGGTGCATTGTGGGTAATGGCGGCCATTTTAGAGGCACCGCAAAAGCCTGTTTATAAGATATTAGCGTAGCCGGCCGGTATCCAGAAAGAGTTATGGACCGTGACACAAAAAAGTTGGCTATACCATATACGGACAAACTTCATAATGAAGCCAAACAACGCTACTTTAAAAAAAAGTTGATTATAGGCGGAATTGATCCCTATGAACAAAGCCTGGAGTAATATGAAAACTTACCAAGCCTCAGTTTCCCTGATATTTTCTCCTATCCAGGGCCGGATTAACAATTTCATGTGCCCTCGGCAACAACGTTCACACACACACACACACACACACACACACACACACACACACACACATTTTAATTGTTTATTAATAAACAAGTGGGTTTTTTTTTTTTTTTTTTTAGTCGGCTGCAAAGATGAGGTTGACGACTGGCGATCTTCGCTGTAACGTTAGTGAACGCGCCAGAGAGAAATGCACATTGCATACGGATTAACGTACACAAGCAGAGAGCTGTCTGTTTCCTTACGTTTTGAATTGTTTGTTTAAAAGTAGACATTTCTATATAGATATATTTATTAAAATACAAATTAATGCAAAACGAAATTCACTTTAAAGAAAGGCTTTGTGCTTTCTGTTTGAAGTCTCTGCTCCGATCAATTTAAAAACTTGTCACTGGAGGCTCACTTGCATTTCACAAATGAATGAGTGCAAGATCTGCAGATCTACAAAGTAAACGCGGAGAAAACAATCGTTCGCACCGTTAACCAAGCATCAGTGGTGACACAAACACTTGTCAGATTCTGTGAGCTACGAAGCTTGTCTATGCGGGTTTGTTACACTTCAGGAGTAATTTATCATACGTGCAATAATCCACTGTTTTCGCCCGGTAGCTGCTAGTATATTGACGACCAGCGGCGACCCAAGCCATCCGACGAAAATAGGGAAAACTAATATGATTTATGAGGCGTTTGCCCTGTCGATCATGAGACCGATTACAGCAGTTCACAATACAGCAATACTGAACCATTTTCCAAAAAATAACCTAAATTAATGACCAAATGATCAACGTTACCTACTGCCTACTATACAGTACATCTACTTCCGTACCGTGATTCCCACAATGCATTGCGGCGTGACGCAACGATCCCGAACTCTAATAACTTAAAGCGTTTACTCTTAAACACAAAAGGCACGTCCACTTTAATAAAAATAAAAAAAGAATATTTATTAAACAAACCAGATCAAGTTATAATATTCAGCAAACCTTCTAGTAGCCTACTTTCTTCAATCTGTCTCTCTTCTCCAGTGGGTTGGGCTAATCCAAAAGAAGTGAAAACAAGGGGGTGTTCTGAAGACAGACTGTTACCTGTGAGGGGTGCTCTGAAAACACCCCCATTAGCAATTAGTGCTTTCCACCTGATGAAATGAACGCGGCAAAACTGATGAAATGAACGCGGCAAAAAATCGACCAATCAGAATTGTGTTCGAGCCAGAATGTATCGACCAATAATCAACTAATCGACTGGGAGATTACAGCCCTATCTGTGTATATATATGAAGACTTCAGATGCAAAAGCCTCTAAGTGCCATATGAAATTTTCTTCTAAAATTTGTATTTTTATCAAGCTTGTATATTTAAGTTCAGTAATTTCACTTTAATGACAATTAATAGGTAATTTTCATTGCCATTAAAGTGAAATAAGTGAACAAACATACAAGCTTGATAAAAATGATCATTCTAGAAGGAAATTTCAGATGGCACTTAGAGGCTTTTGCATCTGAAGTCTTCATATATATATATATATATATATATACTGACAGACAGACAACAGCTAGTCAGAATGGGCAAAATCACGTCCGACAGCCGCACCATCAGCACCGGTGCTCCACAGGGATGTGTTCTCTCACCACTGCTCTTCTCCCTGTACACAAATGACTGCACCTCTAAAGACACCTCTGTCAAGCTCCTGAAGTTTGCGGACGACACTACTGTTATCGGACTCATCCGGAACGGTGACGAGTCTGCGTACAGACAGGAGGTGGAGCAGCTGGCTCTTTGGTGCAGTTATAACAACCTGGAGCTGAACACGCTCAAAACAGTGGAGATGATCGTGGACTTCAGGAGAAACCCCCCTGCACTCCCTTCACTCACCATCATGGACAGCACTGTGACTGCAGTAGAGTCATTCAGGTTCCTGGGCACCACCATCTCTCAGGATCTGAAGTGGGACACTCACATAGACTCTATTGTGAAGAAAGCCCAACAGAGACTGTACTTCCTGCGTCAGCTGAGGAAATTCAACCTGCCACAGGAGCTGCTCGTACAGTTCTACTCAGCTGTCATCCAGTCCATCCTCTGCACTTCCATCACCGTCTGGTTCGGCTCTGCTACCAAAACCGACCTCCGTAGACTACAGCGGATAGTTCGGACTGCTGAGCGAATCACTGGCACTACCCTTCCCACACTCAAAGTACTGCACTCATCCAGAGTGAGTAAAAGGGCTCGCAAAATCACTCTGGACCCGTCACACCCAGCACACTTTCTGTTTGAACTGTTACCGTCTGGTCGACGCTACAGAGCACCGAGCACAAAAACAACCAGACACAGGAAAAGTTTCTTTCCCCAGGCCATCTACCTCATGAACACTTAAATGTTCCCCTACTGTGGAACAAACATGTGCAATACTTCCCTCAGACATTTCATTATAGCACCTTATAACTTTATATATATTTATAATTTATAATCTTTTTATTTTATTTTTTCTATTTTTTATTTATACCTGTTACTTGTCACTTGTCTTGTCACTTTATATTGTATGTGTACTACTGGAAGCTACTGTCACCAAGACAAATTCCTCGTTTGCGCAAGCATACTTGGCAATAAAGCTCTTTCTGATTCTGATTCTGATTCTGATATATATATATACACATATATACATATATATATACACATACATACATACACACACACACACACACATATATATATATATATATATATATATATATATATATGTATATATATATATATATATATATATATATATATATATATATATATATATATACACATACATGCATACACACACACACACATATATGTGTGTGTGTGTGCCATGCCAAAATGTTTATCGTTTATTTATTTTTTCTGCATGTATGTTGATTTTCAGCATTTGCCTTTGCATTTTTGTTTGAGGGGGAATTAGTGGGACTTTTGTTCGGCTCTAAGGATTCTTATTAGGATGAGCCGAGGGATAAAGGAAAGGGGGGGGTGGCCATTTTGAAAGGTGTTTGGTGA
Organism: Leuciscus leuciscus; assembly: GCF_965113295.1. Taxonomy (NCBI): domain Eukaryota; kingdom Metazoa; phylum Chordata; class Actinopteri; order Cypriniformes; family Leuciscidae; genus Leuciscus; species Leuciscus leuciscus. The sequence continues at coordinate 4,673,486 of NC_138726.1, forward strand.
GGTGGCATGGTTTTTTGGCTAACCTAGCTCAGAGTAAATTGTCCAAAATGATCTCTGGGAAGAGAGACATGGTGTATTAGACGTTGGAGCCATTTCATATGTGCACGCTCTGGTCTGGGATATATGTGGTGGACTATACTCTGGGGACTTTTTTCTAGCTGGAGGATAACCTGTTTTTGTGGGGCCTTGAACCAGTGGATTTATACTTTTTTTCTCTTTTTGGGGACATTGTTTTTTCATCAGGACTTTAAATTGCCTACATACCTCAAAGCAGAAAAGGACTGAGAAGGGACTGTTGAGTATTATTTTTGTTTTTTATATTTTGCTTGCATGGACTTACTACTCTTGAACTTTCTCTATTCTCATACCCAATAACTCTGAGCAGGGCCGGAGTGGGGCCACTTTTCAGCCCGGGAGTTTCAGGCCCAAGACCGGCCCACTTTTTCCATGGTGGAATTCCAAATATTAGCACTTTTTCCAAATTGGATAAATGAAGCAACAGTTCAGCTCTTATATTGTGTAGTTTGTATTAATGCCATGGTTCAACAAATAATGTATAGGTTAAATAATAACTCACTTAGACTTTATAAGAAGCAATTGCGACTTTATTTCACACAATTCTGACTTTATATCTTGCAATTCTGACTTTATAACATGCAATTGCGACTTTATTTCACGCAATTCTGACTTTATATCTCGCAATTCTGACTTTATAACACGCAATTGCGACTTTATTTCACGCAATTCTGACTTTATATCTCGCAATTCTGACTTTATAACACGCAATTGCGACTTTATTTCACGCAATTCTGACTTTATTTCTCGCAATTCTGAGAATATAATGACAGAATTGCGAGATAAAAAGTCGCAATTATCTTTTAAAATGTTTTATTCTGTGGCGGAAACAAGCTTCCATACCTCCTGGCCTCTTCCTCCCATCCATCCTCCCTGACGCGTACCGTAAGGGCCGGCCCAGCTATCGGTAGGCGCCGGCGGTGCCTACCTGAGAAAACGTTTTGGAAAAGACGGGCTATGGACCCAACCAACTCTATAGGAGGGGAGGGGAGAACTCCCTCACATGGTACAACCCATGCGCGCGCTGCGGTGTCAGAATGCGGAACGTGTGTAGCCTAATGTAACTAACGTGACAAATGTGAAAAAAATAAAAAAATCCTCGAGCGGCCCAAAAGTTAAGCGGCCCACCGGGAATTCTCCCGATTCTCCCGATTACCCACCCCGGGCCTGACTCTGAGCCTTCCCTCTTGCTGTTGGTACAGCACAGCCCCGAGCCCATGTTCGGATGCGTCTGTATGGAGCACAAATGGGAGTTCGAAGTTTGGGTAAGCGAGTATCGGAGGAGTAGTTAGAGCCTCAATGAGTCTTTCCAACACACATTGGTGCATACTTGTCCACTCTACTTTCGTACGAGATGGTAACTGGTTCCCTCTCTTCTCAGCTTTACTCAACTTATTCTGCTCTCCAGAGGCTACTGATCCCCGGTGCTGAAGGAGTTCGTACAGTGGTTTCGCAATTCGTGAAAAGTCCTGGATAAAAGTACGGTAGTAACTGAGGAACCCCAACAATCGCCGCAACTCCCCGACAGTAGTGGGCTTCTGGTCTTTCAGAGAGGTGACTGCTTCTAGATCTTTTGGGTCGATACGGAGACCGTCCTCCGAAACTAGTCTCCCTACATACCTGACCTCTCTCTTGAAGAGTTCGCACTTTGCTGGTCTCAACTTTACTCCATGACTCCGCAGTACCCTGAGGACTCTCCTTAATCCCTGAACATGGTCACTGAACGTTTTGCCAAAGCAAAGTATGTCATCGAGATACGGGATACATAACTCATCTCTCAAGGAGTCCAGCATTCCCTCCATACTCCTCTGGAACGCCGCTGGTGCATTCGCCAACCCGAAGGGTATGCGCACCCACTCATATAGGCCCCAAGGAGTTGTGAATGCCGTAAGGTGTCGATATCCCTCCGCCATGAATCCTTGATGGTAGGCCTTCCCCTGATCCAGAATTGAAAACCATCGGTAGCCTCCCAGGGTGTCAATGAGGTCCTGAATCCGGGGAAGTGGATGTCGGTCTGGGACTGTCTTCTGGTTCAACAACCTGTAGTCTATGCACAGTCTCAGCGTGCCATCTTTCTTCCTGACACACACCACTGGGGCTGCGTAAGGAGACTTTGACTTGACTACCCACCTTCGAGCCAGTAAATCCTGAACGTATTCCTTCACCTCCTTATATAGGGGTTTCGGGATGGAGGCATAAGCTCGCTGAACAGGGATGTCGTCCTTCAGATTAATCGTCATCTGTAAGCTCGGGATGCACCCAATATCATCATCTCCGCGAGCAAACACGTTGGATTCTTCATACAGCATGGCTTTGACTAATTTCTGCTGTTCATCTTCCAGATGACTCACATCGACTGGCGGGTGCCACAAGCTGTCTACCCTGCGAGCGCTCTCATGTTCTAGGGAACCTGGTTCTTCTCCGCTGTCCACTGGTAAGTCGTCTCTGTTTACCGTGTCTTGCTGCTCCGTTTCGATAATGCTTGAGATTGGCTGAATACTCCCTAGAGGTGCATGTCGTCTGATCGTAACCTCACAAGCAGTAGGGTTTCCCAGGGGAATCCTAACATAAGGCCGATCTGTCCCCTCTAGTTCCATTAGACCTTCTCCCACGTCTAGCTGATTTAACAATGCACTCTCCTCACTGGTCTCGAACAAGACTACTGGCTCAGTGCATTCCAAGCCAACCGGAACTTCACACTTCATATGAGTCACCTGACCGGGTGGTACAACAACATCTCTAGGGCCGACTGTGACAATAGCTCCTAGCTTCACATGGGGTAGTTCCTGAATGAAGCTCACTATCGCATTAGCTTGTTCCTCTTTGATGTCAAGGGCCATCTTTAGGAGTTCTGCAAAAGCACATAGACCCTGTCCAGTGTCATTCTTTCCTCTTATTATCTCCTCGACCACATTAAACCCCAGCAATGGTCGTTCTAACGGCATCTTCCCCACGAGGAAAGGTACTTGAATAGCCATACTTGGGTCATTATTTCCAGGCAGGTTCACTGTCAATTCTACCCATCCCTCGAATGGCAATGGTTCTCCATTAACAGCTGAGACATTGACGTTGCCCCCATTGACTATTTCTGACAGTGGTCGCAGAGCTTGATCCGGTAAGTATTTACTCTTCCAACTGCAGTCAATTATACTAACTTGTGCTCCTGTGTCTAGTAGAGCGGTTACTGCGAACCCATGAATGTGGCACTTGAGAGTGGCTTTCTTCCCAATGAGCTGGGCTACTCGATCACAGGGACTTTGTCTTTGGTTTAGTGGATCAACGAACCTACCCATCCGTGCTGCTTTCTCCTTAGGCTGGGACTGTGATTTCTCGGTCACTGGTCGCCCCTCTACAGTGGCCGCTGATCGTTTCCCGACACCTTTTCTCTTCTTAGACAGCCCACCGCACGATGCCCTTCCTCACCACACACGAAGCAATGACTGCAAGAGGTGACATCCTTGTTAGTACATTTGGGACACATTCGTCGGCGTTGCCTTCGCTGCAGCTGGGAATCAACTTTGCACTGATCCTCTGTCGTTCTCGCCTTTGCAAGTGATTCAACAGTCTTTGTAAGAGCTTCAATTTGTGCACTCAACCGATGAATCGTCTCAGTTTGGTCATGTTGTCTGCTACAATCTACCTCTTTACCTCGGCTGGACTCACACTGGGCGCTGAGGGCATTTGACACTCTCTGCCGTGCCGCTTGTCCCAACCGACGTTGTCGTTCGCTCTCGTCACTGGCTATCTGGGTTACTTGGCGCAGGAGTGCCTCATCTGTCACCAGGCGGTTTGTAAGTAGGGGTTTCAATTCAGTGCGAAACTGGTTGTACTTTGCACCCATGCCCTGATAAATCGTCCTTAAAAACACATTTTGAATGGTTTGTTCATCGTACTCCAGATATGTGACAGCTTGTTTAGACAGAAAAATGAGTTTCTGTTTTAGTCCGATCAGTCTATACAGGAACTGTTGAGGAGTTTCACTGTCATTCTGCTTACCGCATAATAATTCCTGGAAGAGCTCAGAGCTACTTCTCTCATTCAGATGCGACTGAAGGAAACTTTTCAGTTCTGGAATTGTCAGTCCTTCCTTGTTCACTAACATGTCCTTGAAGTTTCCTGGCTTAATGACTCTCAAGACCCCTCTGATAATGTCATTCTCACTATGGTTAGCTGCCAGTCCCTCATCTATCTGTTTGGTTACACTTGTGTAACTAATATCAGAAGTACTATCACCAATCTGCCCCCCTTGAACTTTGAATTCTCTATGCTGAAATGGCAGTAGCTGTAGGTCACGGAGGGAGATCATACTTTCCCTTTTTCCACCACTGGGCTCACCAGCTACATTCACAGGTAAGCTCCGGCTACTTTTGGGAGATTCTGCTCTATTTGGGTTAACTTCAATCTTGTATTGTGCTAATTTCCTCCCTAACTCTTCATAGCAGTCTACCAATCTGTTATACTCCATCGGTTGTGTCTGTGTGTCAGGGGTGTGCAAGTGGTTGTGGTGCAAATGACTCGGTGTCCTGCAGAACTGTTCTAACACTCTGTTTCTGAATCAACACATTCACATTGTCTTTTAGCAGTAACAATTGAGACAACCCTTCATCTTCCAACTCCATGAGAACATCACTGTTCATGTACTCAACAAAGTACTCGAAACAACACTCCTCATCAGTTGTATCCAACCTGTGCTTTCCGGGTGCTGCAGTTGGCTCCAGACAATCCAACAGGCTGATCAGTCCATCATGGGTGAGTTGATGAAGTCTTTTCTTGATTTCCCAAACCGTTGCTTTTCTCTCGCTCGAAGTCATCTTGTCGACAATTCAGCTGCTGATGGGTTCACACTTGGCTCGTACCACACCGCACTACTCCTCAGCCAGGAAAGCCTCTCACTGCTAATCCAAAAGAAGTGAAAACAAGGGGGTGTTCTGAAGACAGACTGTTACCTGTGAAACAGGGGTGCTCTGAAAACACCCCCATTAGCAATTAGTGCTTTCCACCTGATGAAATGAACGCGGCAAAACTGATGAAATGAACGCGGCAAAAAATCGACCAATCAGAATTTTGTTAGAGCCAGAATGTATCGACCAATAATCGACTAATCGACTGGGAGATTACAGCCCTATCTGTGTATATATATGAAGACTTCAGATGCAAAAGCCTCTAAGTGCCATATGAAATTTTCTTCTAAAATTAGTATTTTTATCAAGCTTGTATATTTAAGTTCAGTAATTTCACTTTAATGACAATTAATAGGTCATTTTCATTGCCATTAAAGTGAAATAAGTGAACACAAACATACAAGCTTGATAAAAATGATCATTCTAGAAGGAAATTTCAGATGGCACTTAGAGGCTTTTGCATCTGAAGTCTTCATATATATATATATATATATATATATATATATATGTGTGTGTGTGTGTGTGTGTGTGTGTGTGTATGTGTGTGTGTATGTGTGTATGTATGTATATATGTGTATATATATATATATATATATATATATATATATATATATATATATACATACATGCATACATGCATGCATACACACACACACACACATATATATATATATATATATATATAATATATATGTGTGTGTGTGTGTGTGCCATGCCAAAATGTTTATCGTTTATTTATTTTTTCTGCATGTATGTTGATTTTCAGCATTTGCCTTTGCTTTTTTGTTTGAGGGGGAATTAGTGGGACTTTTGTCCGGCTCTAAGGATTCTTATTAGGATGAGCCGAGGGATAAAGGAAAGGGGGGGTGGCCATTTTGAAAGGTGTTTGGTGAGGTGGCATGGTTTTTTGGCTAACCTAGCTCAGAGTAAATTGTCCAAAATGATCTCTGGGAAGAGAGACATGGTGTATTAGACGTTGGAGCCATTTCATATGTGCACGCTCTGGTCTGGGATATATGTGGTGGACTATACTCTGGGGACTTTTTTCTAGCTGGAGGATAACCTGTTTTTGTGGGGCCTTGAACCAGTGGATTTATACTTTTTTTCTCTTTTTGGGGACATAGTTTTTTCATCAGGACTTTAAATTGCCTACATACCTAAAAGCAGAAAAGGACTGAGAAGGGACTGTTGAGTATTATTTTTGTTTTTTATATTTTGCTTGCATGGACTTACTACTCTTGAACTTTCTCTATTTGGACTATTTTGTTTGAGTTTTATACAAAGAGTCAACAGATTTACGTTATGTTTGCGTGTGCTTTACAATGGTCAAAGTTGCCTTTATATTTTCAAAACAATGTTGTTTGGGGTCTTTGATGTCTTTGCAATCATGCTGTTTTTGTGTAGTACGTTTGACAAAGAGTAAAAGGAAACAACAGCCAACTCCCCTTGTGATAATGATTCAACCTTTTATGAAGAGTTGAAGTTGTTATACCACCTCAGAAAATATTTGGTTCTCCAAGTACCACCAAATGACCAACATTAAAATAGAGTTTTAGGCCTAACTATTCAGCTACGCACAGCTCAAAACTAGGCTTCTAACCACAGGTTGAGAGCTGTCATTCACGCAATATAGCCTACTAGCCGAGACTCGTCTTTATGTGTACAGATGTGACGTAATGACACAAAGACATGCTCGAATTTCTCGCGGAAATCCACCAGTACCACTGGAATTAAAATCATTATTAAAAGCTAACCGATTTGAATCGAGCTAAGGCAAGCAGATAGTTTTGAACACTGGCTGGTTATGTTATTTATATATATATATATATATATATATAGGGGAGGGGGGAATGGAGAAGACACATGCCTTTGGAGTGAGAGACCCGGGTTCGAATCCACTGTGAGACACCAATGTGTCCCTGAGCAAGACACTTAACCCCTAGTTGCTCCAGAGGCGTGCGACCTCTGACATAATTAGCAATTGTAAGTCGCTTTGGATAAAAGCGTCAGCTAAATGAATAAATGTAAATGTAAATATTAAAGAACTGTGGTAAAGTTTTAAATTTAATGAGAGCAGTGGCAGGACAAGATTGGGGTGCTGACAAACAGTCATTAAAGGGCATTTATATTGGTCTTATGCGATCAACATATAGACTATGGATGCATTGTTTATGAGTCAGCATCGTCAACGTTGTTAAAGAAACTAGATGTCATGCAAGCTACGGCATTAAGAATAATTTTAGGAGCCGTTAAAACCACACCCATTGCAGCATTGCAAGTAGAAACATCAGAAATGCCATTATTTATAAGACGACAAAAATTGCCTATGGCATACTGGAAAATGTACAGGGACAAAGAGATAATCATCCTGTAAGGGAAGTCCTGAATGATTGCTGGGAAATTTTAAATGCAACAGGTAAAGGATATGGTGGTCTAGTGGGTTAAACCACTGAACTGGTAAACTGGTAAATCGAAGGTTGCTGGTTCGATCCCAGCAGTCACCACCAGTGTGTCCTTGAGCAAGACACTTTACTCCACGTTGCTCCAGGGGGATTGTCCCTGTAATAAGTGGTCGCTTTGTAAGTCGCTTTGGATAAAAGCGTCTGCCAAATGCATAAATGTAAATGTAAAGGCTTTGCATGGAAAATAAAGGGGTAGGTTAATGAAGATGGTTTAGACTCAAAATCATCCCCAATTCCACCTTGAATACTAGCTCAACCTGAAATTGACATAAAATTACACGAGAACAGAAGGGAAATGGATGAAGTTGTTAATATAAACAAATATGTTAATGAGTATATAAAAAAACTCACACTACTCATTTCTTCAAATATACAGATGGTTCGAAGAGTATAGGGGAATTATCACCCTACGTCACACGGCGTCACCCAGGTTCTACTGCGCATGTCGGGACCAAAAGTGGTAAAAAAAATACGCGGAGAACATTCCGAAAATTAAATATGAACTCAAATATATATAAAAAATGTTTTAAATCGAGCTATTAGTATTATTCTTATCCTTATCCGTGTAATGATCAGCTGTTAAACAGGTCTTTCTGCAACCACGATGCGTGCGCATCCCGGATGTTTACAAACCTATAATTGGTCTATAGAGACAGGAAGGACAGGGACTGCATTCTATGTTCCAGAGTTTAAGGGCTGGAAGGCTGGAAGGATAACAGATGGCACATCAGTATACTGAGATGACAGCTATTCTAATGGCACTAGAGTGGGTTTATGAAGTTAGACCTGATAAAGTAATAATATGCTCTGATTCAATGGCAGTTCTTGGGAGTTTACAATCATTGGAAACAAATAGAACATTTTAACAGAAATCATGATCAGGTTATACAGTTTACGACAGGTGGGAATAATAATTCGATTTATGTGGGTTCCAGCACACGTGGGAATTCAAGGTAATGAGGAAGCAGACAAAATAGCCAAAGAATCATTCAAAATGAAAGAACCCAATATAAACATTTCACTCAGTAGATCAGAAGGAAAACATTTTATTTTAGAAGCGTGCAATAAGAAATGGCAGACAGTTTGGGACTCGTGTCATACAGGTCGGCACCATTTCAAGGTCCAAATAACCATAAAGAGAGGCAATATAATTCACAGCTTAAGTAGAAGAGAGCAAGTTATTTTCACACATTTAAGAACAGGACCTATGATTTCCGAAAATAGTACTATGTTGTCAACTAGTGATATCATCACACAAACTTTTGAGGAATATGCAACATCATTTAGACAATTGTTTTTGTCATATGTATTATAATAACTGACAGACACTATCATTTCAGCCGCTCTGGGAAGCTCGCACAGAGCGAGGCTGAACATAGGAGCACAGCTTCGCGGCTGAGACACGAATAGACTATTAACTTAAAGCGTTTACTCTTAAACACAAAAGGCACGTCCACTTTAATAAAAAAAAAAAAGAATATTTATTAAACAAACCAGATCAAGTAATAATATTCAGCAAACCTTCTAGTAGCCTACTTTCTTCAATCTGTCTCTCTTCTCCAGTGGGTTGGGCTAATCCAAAAGAAGTGAAAACAAGGGGGTGTTCTGAAGACAGACTGTTACCTGTGAAACAGGGGTGCTCTGAAAACACCCCCATTAGCAATTAGTGCTTTCCACCTGATGAAATGAACGCGGCAAAACTGATGAAATGAACGCGGCAAAAAATCGACCAATCAGAATTTTGTTCGAGCCAGAATGTATCGACCAATAATCGACTAATCGACTGGGAGATTACAGCCCTATCTGTGTATATATATGAAGACTTCAGATGCAAAAGCCTCTAAGTGCCATATTAAATTTTCTTCTAAAATTAGTATTTTTATCAAACTTGTATATTTAAGTTCAGTAATTTCACTTTAATGACAATTAATAGGTCATTTTCATTGCCATTAAAGTGAAATAAGTGAACACAAACATACAAGCTTGATAAAAATGATCATTCTAGAAGGAAATTTCAGATGGCACTTAGAGGCTTTTGCATCTGAAGTCTTCATATATATATATATATATATATGTGTGTGTGTGTGTGTGTGTGTGTGTGTGTGCCATGCCAAAATGTTTATCGTTTATTTATTTTTTCTGCATGTATGTTGATTTTGAACATTTGCCTTTGCTTTTTTGTTTGAGGGGGAATTAGTGGGACTTTTGTTCGGCTCTAAGGATTCTTATTAGGATGAGCTGAGGGATAAAGGAAAAGGGGGACAAATTAATCTGGAAGGACCATATAGATTATATATTAAAGAACTGTGGTAAAGTTTTAAATTTAATGAGAGCAGTAGCAGGACAAGATTGGGGTGCTGACAAACAGTCATTAAAGGGCATTTATATTGGTCTTATGCGATCAACATATAGACTATGGATGCATTGTTTATGAGTCAGCATCGTCAACGTTGTTAAAGAAACTAGATGTCATGCAAGCTACGGCATTAACAATAATTTTAGGAGCCGTTAAAACCACACCCATTGCAGCATTGCAAGTAGAAACATCAGAAATGCCATTATTTATGAGACGACAAAAATTGCCTATGGCATACTGGAAAATGTACAGGGACAAAGAGATAATCATCCTGTAAGGGAAGTCCTGAATGATTGCTGGGAAATTTTAAATGCAACAGGTAAAGGATATGGTGGTCTAGTGGGTTAAACCACTGAACTGGTAAACTGGTAAATTCGAAGGTTGCTGGTTCGATCCCAGCAGTCACCACCAGTGTGTCCTTGAGCAAGACACTTTACTCCACGTTGCTCCAGGGGGATTGTCCCTGTAATAAGTGCACTGTAAGTCGCTTTGGATAAAAGCGTCTGCCAAATGCATAAATGTAAATGTAAAGGCTTTGCATGGAAAATAAAGGGGTAGGTAAATGAAGATGGTTTAGACTCAAAATCATCCCCAATTCCACCTTGGATATTAACTCAACCTGAAATTGACATAAAATTACACGAGAACAGAAGGGAAATGGATGAAGTTGTTAATATAATGTTTCATCCAAGATGGCGCCGCGGATGGCTGCCTCGGTGTTGAGCTCTCCAGTTGTTACACTGTTTTTGTTAGTTTGTCCTGTTTTATGTTTGTCATTCGCTATCAGTTATACCAGGGACGAACTGCTGAACATTCGGCAGTGCACACCAACTGATCACCAACCAGTTTTTGATTCTTCTGGCGTTTTGCGGAACATTGTCGTCGGTTGCGCCGCTGCACTGTGGAAACAGTATAAGACGCGCAGGCGTGGGAAGCGAGCCGGCACACTCGTTAAGCTCAGGCAGCGCGGATTCAGAACGGCGCTGCCTAGCATCCATCTGGCGAATGTCCGCTCTCTCCCTAACAAAATGGACGAACTACTTCTGCTCTCACGCAAAAACAAGGACTTTACCAACTCTGCTGCTCTGTGTTTCACGGAAACCTGGCTGAACGAAGCCATTCCGGACAGCGCGTTACATCTACCGGACTTTCAGCTGTTCAGAGCGGATCGCGATATGGAGTCAACGGGGAAAACGCGCGGTGGTGGGACATGCTTTTACATCAACAGAAGGTGGTGTACTGATGTAACTGTGTTAAGGAAGATGTGCTGTCCTGATGTGGAAGTGCTTTTCATTAACTGTAAGCCGTTCTACTCGCCGCGGGAGTTTTCCTCGCTCGTTCTCATCAGTGTTTACATTCCACCGCAAGCACACGTGAGTACGGCGCTGCAACAGCTGGCTGATCTGATCACAGAAACAGAACAACAACACCCGGACTCTGTTCTTATCATTCTCGGAGACTTTAATCAGGCAAAACTCACACGTGAACTGCCTAAATTCAAACAGCACATTACATGCCCCACCAGAGACAATAATATTTTGGACCATTGCTACACCACAACAAAGGATGCATATCGCTCCGTCGCCAGAGCAGCTCTAGGACTTTCCGATCACTGCCTGGTTCATCTTCTACCAACTTACAGGCAAAAACTTAAAACTGCTAAGCCAGTAATAAGGACTGTAAAGAGATGGACCAACGACACAGAGCAGGTCTTACAAGCCTGTTTTGAATGCACTGACTGGAGTGTTTTTGAAGCTGCTGCCAGCGATCTGGACGAGCTCACAGAGACTGTAACATCATACATCAGTTTCTGTGAGGATTTATGCATCCCTACCAGGACTTACTTATCATTCAACAATGATAAACCATGGTTCACACCAAAACTCAGACAGCTTCGTCAGGTCAAAGAAGATGCCTACAGGAGTGGGGATAGGATCTTGTATAATCAGGCCAGGAACACATTGACAAAGGAGATTGAAGTGGCTAAGAAGAGCTATGCCAAAAAGCTGGAAAACCAGTTTTCCTCCAACGACCCTGCATCAGTGTGGAAAGGCCTGAAAGACATTACCAACTACAAGACACCATCCCCCAGCATCGACAGCAACAAGCATCTTGCGAACGAGCTGAATGTCTTTTACTGTAGATTTGAGACCCCCGATCAGACACCCCATACCCGCCCTGACCATCTCTCTACACAGCCATCAACACCTCCAGCCATCCCCCTCCCCTCCCCCCCTGCACTTCAGATCAGTGAGGATAATGTGCGTCAGATCTTCAGGAAACAGAAGAGAAGGAAAGCACCAGGCCCAGACGGTGTTTCACCAGCCTGTCTGAAAACCTGCGCTGACCAGCTGGCCTCTATCTTCTCACTGATCTTCAACAGATCACTGGAGCAGTGCAAAGTCCCTTTCTGCTTTAAACGCTCCACCATCATCCCAATCCCGAAGAAACCAAAGATCACAGGACTCAATGACTACAGACCTGTTGCCTTAACATCTGTGGCCATGAAGTCATTCGAAAGACTGGTGTTAGCATATCTGAAGGACATCACTGGACCCTTGCTGGACCCCCTGCAGTTTGCCTACAGAGCAAACCGGTCTGTGGATGATGTGGTCAATATGGGACTGCATTACACCCTACAACATCTGGACAAACCAGGGACCTATGCAAGGATTCTGTTCGTGGACTTTAGTTCTGCCTTCAACACCATCGTCCCATCACTGCTCCAGACCAAACTGACCCAGCTCTCTGTCCCTAGCTCCATCTGTCAATGGATCACCAGCTTTCTGACAGACAGACAACAGCTAGTCAGAATGGGCAAAATCACGTCCGACAGCCGCACCATCAGCACCGGTGCTCCACAGGGATGTGTTCTCTCACCACTGCTCTTCTCCCTGTACACAAATGACTGCACCTCTAAAGACACCTCTGTCAAGCTCCTGAAGTTTGCGGACGACACTACTGTTATCGGACTCATCCGGAACGGTGACGAGTCTGCGTACAGACAGGAGGTGGAGCAGCTGGCTCTTTGGTGCAGTTATAACAACCTGGAGCTGAACACGCTCAAAACAGTGGAGATGATCGTGGACTTCAGGAGAAACCCCCCTGCACTCCCTTCACTCACCATCATGGACAGCACTGTGACTGCAGTAGAGTCATTCAGGTTCCTGGGCACCACCATCTCTCAGGATCTGAAGTGGGACACTCACATAGACTCTATTGTGAAGAAAGCCCAACAGAGACTGTACTTCCTGCGTCAGCTGAGGAAATTCAACCTGCCACAGGAGCTGCTCGTACAGTTCTACTCAGCTGTCATCCAGTCCATCCTCTGCACTTCCATCACCGTCTGGTTCGGCTCTGCTACCAAAACCGACCTCCGTAGACTACAGCGGATAGTTCGGACTGCTGAGCGAATCACTGGCACTACCCTTCCCACACTCAAAGTACTGCACTCATCCAGAGTGAGTAAAAGGGCTCGCAAAATCACTCTGGACCCGTCACACCCAGCACACTTTCTGTTTGAACTGTTACCGTCTGGTCGACGCTACAGAGCACCGAGCACAAAAACAACCAGACACAGGAAAAGTTTCTTTCCCCAGGCCATCTACCTCATGAACACTTAAATGTTCCCCTACTGTGGAACAAACATGTGCAATACTTCCCTCAGACATTTCATTATAGCACCTTATAACTTTATATATATTTATAATTTATAATCTTTTTTTTTTTTTTTTTTTTTTTTTTTTTATTTTTTTTTTTTTTTTTTTTTTTATTTATACCTATGTTACTTGTCACTTGTCTTGTCACTTTATATTGTATGTGTACTGGAAGCTACTGTCACCAAGACAAATTCCTCGTATGCGCAAGCATACTTGGCAATAAAGCTCTTTCTGATTCTGATTCTGATTCTGATATAAACAAATATGTTAATGAGTATATAAAAAAACTCACACTACTCATTTCTTCAAATATACAGATGGTTCGAAGAGTATAGGGGAATTATCACCCTACGTCACACGGCGTCACCCAGGTTCTACTGCGCATGTCGGGACCAAAAGTGGTAAAAAAAATACGCGGAGAACATTCCGAAAATTAAATATGAACTCAAATATATATAAAAAATGTTTTAAATCGAGCTATTAGTATTATTCTTATCCTTATCCGTGTAATGATCAGCTGTTAAACAGGTCTTTCTGCAACCACGATGCGTGCGCATCCCGGATGTTTACAAACCTATAATTGGTCTATAGAGACTGGAAGGACAGGGACTGCATTCTATGTTCCAGAGTTTAAGGGCTGGAAGGCTGGAAGGATAACAGATGGCACATCAGTATACTGAGATGACAGCTATTCTAATGGCACTAGAGTGGGTTTATGAAGTTAGACCTGATAAAGTAATAATATGCTCTGATTCAATGGCAGTTCTTGGGAGTTTACAATCATTGGAAACAAATAGAACTAACATTTTAACAGAAATCATGATCAGGTTATACAGTTTACGACAGGTGGGAATAATAATTCGATTTATGTGGGTTCCAGCAAACGTGGGAATTCAAGGTAATGAGGAAGCAGACAAAATAGCCAAAGAATCATTCAAAATGAAAGAACCCAATATAAACATTTCACTCAGTAGATCAGAAGGAAAACATTTTATTTTAGAAGCATGCAATAAGAAATGGCAGACAGTTTGGGACTCGTGTCATACAGGTCGGCACCATTACAAGGTCCAAATAACCATAAAGAGAGGCAATATAATTCACAGCTTAAGTAGAAGAGAGCAAGTTATTTTCACACATTTAAGAACAGGACCTATGATTTCCGAAAATAGTACTATGTTGTCAACTAGTGATATCATCACACAAACTTTTGAGGAATATGCAACATCATTTAGACAATTGTTTTTGTCATATGTATTATAATAACTGACAGACACTATCATTTCAGCCGCTCTGGGAAGCTCGCACAGAGCGAGGCTGAACATAGGAGCACAGCTTCGCGGCTGAGACACGAATAGACTATTAACTTAAAGCGTTTACTCTTACTTAAACACAAAAGGCACGTCCACTTTAATAAAAAAAAAAAGAATATTTATTAAACAAACCAGATCAAGTAATAATATTCAGCAAACCTTCTAGTAGCCTACTTTCTTCAATCTGTATCTCTTCTCCAGTGGGTTGGGCTAATCCAAAAGAAGTGAAAACAAGGGGGTGTTCTGAAGACAGACTGTTACCTGTGAAACAACACCCCCATTAGCAATTAGTGCTTTCCACCTGATGAAATGAACGCGGCAAAACTGATGAAATGAACGCGGCAAAAAATCGACCAATCAAAACCTTTTGTTTTGTGATCTCATGTTTGAAAGGGTTTCCAAGTATACTGTGAGATCAGTGTTATAAAGGGTAATATAGGAGGCTTTCTTTTGAGTTATTTTTGTCTTATGAATATAAAACTTTGCCAAAATAATTTAATTATATAGCCTAATTTTGTTTTTCAGAAAAATATGGGTTTTGGAAACAAAGTAAAATGTCATGAGGTACTAAATTAAGACAAATTTGTTTGTCAAATCTATTTTAAAGTCTGTTGAAATGTTCAATATCTTCAAGTGATGTGTTACAAAAAGTGCATTTATCACAAACAGTATGAATGTTTTTTAATGATTGATCCTAAAAAAGTTGCGGTGGTGATGACGTCATGTAACCCGCGCCATACAGAAGGTTTCGAAGGTAACGCACTTTTGAATGTATTCTCAATATCATTATTGCTATTTTTACAGCAAATGAAATGTATTTGGTCTTGTATAATTATTTGTTGGCAAATAGTGATAAGTTTATGGCTCGCTTTTATGTGGATCAGGAAGCTTTTGCGTCCAATTGTAAAGACCTTACGGCACGCCCCATTCCTCATGGCACGCCCCATTCCTTTCCGACCTTATGGCACGCCCATTGCTCCAGCCTGCAGTTACCTCTACTTGCATTTAGAAGACTATGTGACATTAATTACAGGGAAAATCCTCTTGGACAGAAGGGTGTTAAGTTCATCTTATCTTGCCCGATTATGAGTCCCTCCTTCTATGGAGTAAACCTGCAAGGTTTGTGTTACCATCTCTGAGCTACAGTACAATTTTCTGCGTTATATATCTGTTATTGATTGTGGACTGAACTATTTCAGTCGCTGAAATGCTCGTAAACTCCTTTTAAAGGTTAGCCTAGGGCTTGTTTTTAAAGGTTGATGTTGCCAACCAATATTTTTTACAGCTTATCTTGACAGCACATTCCATGCACCAACTTTTTTTTAAAGCTGCCGTCGGCAACATTTTTTTGATCATATTCAGTGTAATCGACACTATAATCCGACAAAACAACATAAATAAAGTGGTTTTAGAAAAAAACCCGAGCTTCCAACTCCACCTGGAGCGTGTTATTTGTTTTGCAAAAATCCAGCGCTCCCGCTTCATCAGGTCCAATCAGCGCAGGGGGGTGTGAGATCTGACTGTCAATCACAGGTCGTGCACACGCCACAGATCCCCCCTCACTCGCGCACGTTAATATCACATGCACACGCCACGCCTGAAGTTCGCCTGGAGATTGCATGAAGCGTGATGGCGGAGAGAAAATCTACTAACAAGCTTCCAATTCCTCGGTTATCTATGGATAGATTAGCCAGGGCAGCCTACCTCCGAGTCCATGGTGTTGATAGATGCTGAAGAGACGGACGCGTTCACAGAAAATCAGGTACACACGCACAGTGACGCACTGACGAGCACGACCTCGATGGGAGGGTGCTCGCTGGTAGTGGGGAGGGGCATGAGAGTTGTAAACATTCAACATTTTGGCTAATCGACCCAATCTGCCAGACTTGCCGACGGCAGCTTTAAAATGGCAAGAATTTGTGACATCAATGCTAAAAAAACCTGTTGGCATGGTTTGAGGGGAAAATAGGATTTACCTTATCCTTTTACAGAAGGACTTGAGAAATGGAGCAAGCTGTTTTTAGAAGATGAACACATTATTTGTATTTAAACACTTTGCATTCCCCTGGATCGCAACCGAACACTGTATACATTGGCAGATTCCTGAAAGTTCATAAATCTTGCAGATTTGCTGATGATTGGTTTATTCATGATTATGTTGGCGTATTTTAGAGTATGATCATAAAGATGCTCTCAGCTGCAAACCAACAATGTTGCATGTCCAATTGCTTTCACTGAGAAACATTTGCCATCAGTATACTGATGTGAGGTCATTTCATTGTCTTGGAATGATATTATGCAGTACAATTTTGTAATCGTGACATGATTTTCATTATTATCAGATGCATGTTAACAGGAAACTGCAGATCACTTTATGAATTGCCGTCTAATCTTCAACGTATTTACCATTAAACATTCATCTTGGATTGATCTATATTTGAAGTTTACAAAGGTCAAGGTGGGTCGAGAAAGATAAACGTAGTAATGGGCTCTTTCGTAATCGTAGCTTTGTAATCTTACGAATCCTTTGCTTCGAACCAGTGATTCCGAGTGCGTATCAAATTGCCAAAGTCATGTAATTTGAGTAAACGAGGCTCCGTTACGATTGGTCAATGATTGGCCTCTAGGTGGCGATTATCACTGTGAATCCACAACCCAGTGTCTGTTTAAAAAAAAACTTTTTATAAATGTGTAGACATGTTTTATGACATGTATAATGAAAGGAAGAGTTAATGGTATCTTATTGGCCTGATTAACCAAGCTCTCCACAAAACAAGCTATAGAATTTAATAAAACTGACTCACACATTAAGTTAATTGCATTTAATAGATTACACTTCCAATAAAGCATTTGCAATTGGTTTGTAAAAGGTGTTATTATGCATGTTTTCTCTGAGTTTTCAATGGATTTACACCGTTTTGACCACCACCGTGTTGGCATGTTGAGCGCTTTGAAACAACAAATCATTTTGCGAATCAACTGGTTCAATTGATTCAAAATTTTGAAAAGCTTTTTCTCCCTTCACTAGATGAAGGAATGATGAGGAGATACGGATCTGGATGAAGCTCTTAATACATGTCACGGTTGATAGATCCACTGTCTCATTCTGGTCTTGTGTGTTTGTGTATGTGTGTGTGTCTCGTTTGGACTGATTGTTTCATGTGGGCGTTACCGCTCGTTATCATCATCAGCGGCAGCTGCAGACCATCTAGTCAGCCTATTTAATGCCCTGTCTTTCGTCTTGTGTTTGTCAGATCGTTGTTTGAAACTTCTTGTGTCCGTGCCTGTTTCCTTTCTCGTGTTTCCTGTGCACTGGATACAGTCGCTTCACCCCCGTTCGCACCACTGGATCACCTGCACCGCCTCACTCACTTCTGGATCGCCCATCTCAATCCCTGTGTCACGCTCTCCTCCTGTCTGTGTTCTGGATCTGACCCTGGGCTTGGATTGATCTTCATCGGCTCTGCTACATTCTACATTATTCTCCTACTTGTTTGATGTGGTGTTTTGAGTGAACTTGCAGTTCAATAAACCTTTTACTTGCAATTGCTTCCGTCCTGTTATCATTACAGAACGATCTGACCAACAATGGAAGCAGCAAGTTCAACCTCGCTGACAGAGTTCATCAACCATAGCATTTCCCGGATGGATCAGCAGCAGGAGAGCATCAACAACACTGGACGCGCAGTTCAAGCGCTCGTGACGCAGGTGTCCGAGCTCACCCAGCAGATCCAACAACTTAGCATTCCCGCTGCGCCACCCACACCGCCTGTTCCCCTCACCGTACCAGAGACAGGTCATCGACGAGAACCACGCCTACCCGTTCCCGAGAATTATGCCGGTGAGCCTAACTTGAATTGAATTGAATTTATTTATTTAAAAGGGACCATGTGTAATTGAAAACATAAATGTAAACATTTAATGCATTACACCAGAGTTAGCCTTAGGCTAATTTGCATCTGCAGTCCCCAGGTACAAGTAAATACAGCACAGATTAAAATATCAACATTATTCAAAAATATGACATATCAAACATAAAGCATCAAACATTGTTCAAGAGCATGTAACATGTACTTCACACATGAAGTGCCCCATCACCAGCACACACACACACACACACACACACACACACACACACACACACACACACACACACACACACACACACACACACACACACACACACACTCTCTCTCTCTCTCTCTCTCTCTCTCTCTCTCTCTCTCTCTCTCTCTCTCTCTCTCTCTCTCTCTCTCTCTCTCTCTCTCTCTCTCTCTCGGTAGTCCATCGTATCCGATGATGACATTCCACTTCATTTGCGGTGTACTCTTTTATGACTGAAGAGGCCAATCCTTGATCCACAAATTTTATTACATATTGGGCATGTAAAGTCTGAGTTTGTAGAGGCAGACATGGTTGCATGTCTCCGTAGTCTTTTTTGTTGTTTCCTTATATTCCTCTCCGATTCCAGCTGCACTATTCCTGTGTGGCAGAGCTGCCTCCAGGTGGTACGGTTTGCTGCGAATTCTTCAAGGCATGATGGATTAATTTGACACTTTCCTAGAGATGTTTTTAGTTGGTCTTTGTACCGCTTTTTCTGACCCCCTGCAGAACGGCGGCCCTGATGCAGCTGACCATAAAGGATTTGTCGTGGAAGACGATCTTGAGGCATCCTAATAACATGCCCAAGCCAGCGTAGTTGATGTTCAGTGACTGTTGCCTCCATACTCTTGCAGTTTGTTCTAGCAAGCACTTCAGAATGTGGTACATGGTCATAGCATGTGATCCCCAAGATTCGCTGCAAGCACCTTATATGGAAACGCTCCAGCAACCTTAGGTGATGGCTGTATATGACCCAGGCTTCACAGCTGTAAAGAAGAGTGGTGATGCACACAGCTTTGTAGATGGTAACTTTAGTGCCCAATTGAAGGTGTTTATTTTGAAAGACCTTGCGTCGAAGTTTGCCAAAGGCTGCAGAAGCTTGCCTTATCCGATTATTTATTTCGTAATCGAGATTGCAGTCCTCTGATACAATGCTGCCTAGATACTTAAAGGATGGCACTATTGTAAGTGGTTGTTGTTCTATGGTAAAAACAGGCATGGTAGGTGGAGGGCTGAGCCTCCATTGGCATATCACTTCAGTTTTGGTGGTATTAACTGTCAAGCCCAATCTGCTATAGGTCTTCACAGCAGCAGCAAGGATAATTTGCAGGTCTTCAGGGGTATGTGCCACGAACACGCAGTCGTCAGCATACTGCAACTCAAGGACTCGCATTACTGAGATCTTAGTGGCGGCCTGGAACCTTCGAATATTAAAGAGATTTCCATCCAACCTGAAGTCAACAGTGATCCCAATACTGCTTTCAAGCTTATCACACAGAAGCTTTGTGACACAAAGGAGGTAGATATTAAAAAGTACCGGTGCCAGCACACATCCTTGTCTTACCCCAGTGCATACTCCAAAAGGCTCTGACTCCTGACCACCTGTGGTCACACGAGCTACCATCCCTTCATGGAACTGTGACAGGATGTTACAAAACTTTTTTGGACAGCCAAATTTTATTAAGATGTCCCAGAGCAGCTCTCGATTCACAGTGTCAAAAGCTTTGGAGAGATCGACAAATGCCATGAAGAGGTCCTGATGTTGTTCACGGCATTTTTCTTGGAGCTGTCTCACTGTGAAAATCATGTCCACAGTACTCCGATTCTTTCTGAAGCCACACTGTGACTCTGGCAACAAATGTTCAGTTAGGTTTTCTACCAGCCTACGTAGCATGATTTTTGCCAGTACCTTACCTGCGACTGCTAGTAGCGATATACCTCGACTGTTGCTACAAATAGATTTGTCACCCTTGTTTTTATATAAAGTGACAATGTTTGCATTTCTCCATTGTTGAGGGACACACTCCTGTTCCCAGACCTGCAGGATATATTGATGAATCATCCTGGTACACAGGTAGCCACCCTGTTTAAGGAGCTCCGATGGGATGCCATCATTGCCAGGGGACTTATTATCTCTGAGGGAGTTGATCGCTGCTAGCACCTCTTGAAATGTTGGAAGATGATCAAGGGCTTGTATAGTTGGTCGATTTGGTAGCTCCTCCAAGATGGAATGATCAATTGGTGACTGATGGTTAAGGAGAACTTCAAAATATTCAGCCCACCTTGCCAAGATCTGTTTCCTGTCTTTCAAAATTGTTAGTCCATCTGCTGCTTTTAAAGGTGTAATAGAACAATTCCTAGGTCCATATACGACTTTTAAGGAGTTGTAGAAGTTATACATATCGTTTCTATCAGCATATGATTGAATTTCTTGAGCCTTGTTCACCCACCATGAATTCTGTAGAGTACGTAAAGTTGTCTGTACCTCCTTGCGTGCTGTTTGCCATTGCTGCCGAAGGATGGTGGATGCAGGGCAGCTGATGATAGCCCTGTATGCTCTGCGCTTAGTTTCCAGCATGGACATGATGGCATTAGAGTTCTCATCAAACCAGTCCTGATGTTTTCTGGTTTTATAGCCTATAGAATCGACTGCAGTTTCATGTAACATTGAGGCAATGGATGCCCATTTCTGATCTATGGTGTAATCAGAACACAGAATAGACTCGCACTCTGATGACCTCATACCTATTGAACGGCGGAACATATTCCTTGGTGAAGCTGACTTTAGCATAGCACAATTCAGTTGCTTTTTGGTGGATTTCCTGAGACGCTGTGGGGGGCGCACTTTGAAATGGAGCTTGGTAATAATCAAGCGGTGATCTGTCCAGCACTCTGCACCTCTCATGGCCCGGGTCAACAGAACATCACTAATGTCAGCACGTCTTGCTATGACATAGTCAATCAGATGCCAGTGTTTAGATCGTGGATGCATCCAAGATGTTTTATATTTGGTTTTCTGCTGAAACAATGTGTTGGTAATAGTGAGGTCATGCTCTGCGCAGAGTGTTAGCAGCCTGAGACCATTTGCATTCACCTGCCCAACACCGTGTCTACCCATTTCTCCACGCCATAAATCATTGTTTCTTCCCACCCTAGCATTAAAATCACCCAGAAGGAATATCTTATCATTCCTAGGGATACGCTGAAGGGTGTCATCTAATAGCTGATAGAATCCATCCTTCACACTGTCATCTGATGGTAATGTGGGCGCGTATGCACTTAGTAGAGTAGCATAGCGTGCTTTTGCTAGGGGGATACGGAGGGTCATCAACCTCTCACTTACTCCGATGGGTGTTTCAGTGAGACAGGGCAGGAGACTGTTCTTGATTGCCATTCCCACACCGTGCTGATGCTTATTACCAGGGGGATAGCCTCTCCAGAAGAAGGTGTACCCTCCTCTCTCTTCTTTCAGCGAGCCTTCACCCAGCAGCCTTGTCTCACTAAGGGCAGCGATATCCACATTATAGCGCTTCAGTTCCTCAGAGATCAGTGCAGTCCTCCTATGAGGTCTGTTACCCTCATTATCCAGGAGAGTCCACATTATAGCACTTCAGTTCCTCAGAGATCAGTGCAGTCCTCCTATGAGGTCTGTTACCCTCATTATCCAGGAGAGTCCTGACATTCCATGTTGCCAATTTAAAAGGAATTATTTTCTTATTTCGACCGCAAGTTGGAATTCCCAGTAGGCGCGGTAACCTACCCAGGAGATTGTAGAGTGGGCAATTTTTAGGCCACCTTTTCTAGGCCCTTCCCAAATAGGGTGAGCAGTGTGGCCCCTAAATAGGGCTGCTCAGTCGCACGGGGGGCTGCCGAAAGCAGCATCCACTCAATCCAAGCTGCTAGCGACCATATACCCCATGCCGCTGCCGTGTAGGGTTCTAGCTAGAAGCTTCCAGGCCATTCTTCCCTGCTCCCGTCACCAGATACCCCAGATACCCCATCGCCGCCAGACTTCAACCAAATATGAGATCAGAGTATTGTACACCGTGGTCAGAGGTGGAGACCTGCGCAAAGGGAACGTTTTTAAAGTGCCATAGGGGGTGCACAGGCCCCAGTAACACTATCTTCACCATAGTTTGGAATATCCCGGTGGCATGGGTGACCCAAGACGACCAGTTCCATAATATAGTTGCAGGAGGCTGCTGGAACTTCAGACTGTCAGGAGACAGCCTAATGTGCGCCTCCGACACATGCTTTTTTCTCTCAGGGTATGCTCCCATAGCCTTGATCTCAGTAGACTAACCTGCAAGGCAGCAGGGCAGTGGCTGGCCATAAACGACCTCTGGGGACCACTGCAACTCCGAGATCCCCCACCAAGTTAGCCTGGAGCCGCGAAGCACCCAGTTTCCGTGTGTGGCCGCGAGGAGGCCTGGTGGGAGTCTTGGAAATGGAGAGGCTATATACTGGCAGGGGTAGACTTATAAGCTGCTTCCCTGTTCACCATAAAGGCTAGACAGTGGCAGCAGGCTGAGAGCTACTGCTGCACTAGTCGCATCACATCACCCTGTGACAAGTCACACACACACACACACACACACACACACACACACACACACAGTATGATCACAACATAAAGTATTATGCCCACACACAACCCCTTCTCAACCCTTATGCCCTTCTCACCCTATAAGGAGGTAAATGTGACTGAAGGAAAAGTAATGTTGCCCACTAACAAGTTAGTGGATACATTGTTGTGAAAGTTTTAAATGTCTTTTTAAATTAACTTTAAAGGCACCAAACAAATCACAAGTTTTTATATTGTCTGGAATTGTGTTCCATTGTATCACAGCTTTGACAGAGAAAGCTGCCTGCCCAAATGCTGAATAGCGAAAGGGTACAGTGCAGCTATGTACAGAAGCTATTCTAGTGGTCCTTACAGAGCCACGGTAACAGACAAACTTACTCAAACAGGTGGGGGCCAGACCTTTTAGGATTTTATAAACTATGCATAGATTTGAGAATATTCTAAAATTTTCAAAAGTGAGTAAATTGTACTTATGTATTATCTCACAGTGGTGGTGCCTAAGTGGCTTTTTGTCAAAGATTTTCAGGGCCTGTTTGTACAGGGATTCTAAGGGCCTAATTGTTGTTTGACCTGCCTGCCCCCAACAGGTGATACAGTATGCAATATGTGAGAAAATAAGAGCATGTAGAAATATCTTAGCAGCCTCTGTTGATAGAGAGGATCTAATCTGTCTAAAATTTGCCAAATTGTATTTAATCATTTTTGTCATTTTCTTTATGTGTTTTTTGAAGGTCAGGTTTGAATCAAGCAACACTCCAAGATATTTAAATTCAGTAACAGTCTCAATCTGTTCACCTTTAAAGCAGATGTTTACGTCTAAAATGTTCAACCTAGTTTTAGAGAAGAACATGCCTTTCGTTTTACCTATGTTCAAGGTAAGGCAGGATTGATCTAGCCACTCGGCCACTCCAACCAAGGCATTGGTTAATTTAGTTGCAGCTTGTTGAGCTGATGTTGCATGGGTGTACAAGACTGTATCGTCAGCATAGAGTTGTATCTCTACGTCGTGACAGTGCTGAGGTAGATCGTTGATGTACAGACTAAAGAGTAGAGGGCCTAACACAGATCCTTGAGGTACACCCGTTGTGCACCTCAAGAAGCTGGAGCACATGCCTTTGATTTTTACACACTGCCTTCTATTGGATAGGTAAGACGAAATACATGCAAGTGTATTGGATGAAAGGTTGAAGCTAATGAGTTTAGACATAAGGACATTGTGATTAACTGTGTCAAAGGCTTTACTTAAGTCCAAAAACACAGCTCCAACAACTCCTCCTTTGTCAAGAACAGATCTAATTTGCTCTGTTAGGTGTAGAACTGCTGTTTCTGTAGAGTGAAGTTTTCTGAATCCAAACTGGACTGGATTTAAACCAGGGTTGCAACTGTTAATGTGATCTGTAAGTTGGTTTATGATCACTTTTTCAGCAACCTTGGAGATTACTGATAATAAACTTATGGGTCTGTAGTTGCTGACTACATGGCGGTCGCCAGATTTGAAGATGGGAGTTACAATCGCGTGTTTCCAGTCTGTAGGAAAGAAACTATGAGTAATTGAGAGATTTACTAGATGGGCAATAGGAGGGGTTAGAGTAGCTGAGTGTTTTTTAATAAACATTGTGTCCTGATGAGAAGCATCTTTACTTTTTGAGTTTTTTAGGGAGCAAATCACTTTATTTATTTCCTCTTCAGTGACTGTGACTAGGTCAAAACCCTCTGCTACAATACCGAAGCTAATACATTGTTCCCTAGGTTTAAAATGATTTCCTAATTCCTGAACAGAATCAATAAAAAAAGAATTAAAACCGAAGGCAATTTTTGTGTCATCATCTATCTTGTTTTGAACTGTAAGCCGAATATCCTCGGAACGATGGTGAGCTCTCCCTATTAAACTGTTGATACCTTTCCATATTTGGCTGCTGTTACCGTTTGCATCTTTCAAAAGTTTAAGAAAAAATTGTGACTTGGCTAATCTCAGGTCATTAATCACTTTGTTCCTCAAGCCTTTATAAACCAAAATGTCTACATCTCTTTTGGTCTTGATGGACTTTTTTAAAGCAGCGTCTCTACTCTTCATCAATTTCCATAAATTTTCACTGAACCAAGGCAGGTTGACCTTGTTTCTGTTTTTTCTCTTAATTTTAGCAGTGAGTTTATCTCTGACAACATTGATCTTTGATGTAAACAACTGACAGTTGTGCTCCAGATTTTCAGAAGATAAAATATCTCCCCAATCCAAGCTATGTATCTCAGTATCAAATGTGTCCTGCTTACATTTAGGTATACAGAAAACATTTTTGTGGCGGAATGATGTATTATTCTTAAATCTATTTTTAGTTAATTTCCTTGCCACCAAAGTTAAATTGTGGTCAGATAAACCAGTAATAAGATTGTAACTTTTTGTTATCCTTTCAGGTTTATTGCAAAAGAAAAGATCAAGTTGTGTACTTGAACGTTTTGTGATTCTGGTTGGGCCTTTTATCAGCTGTTCTAAATGGAATTTATCTGTAATTACTTTTAACTTTCTCCTCTTTGACTTATCTTCCCAGTTAAGATTAAAATCCCCCATGAGAATAATTTCTTTGTTGTGGTCACATTCTTTAAGAATGTCAGTAAGTTCTGTATAAAATGTGTCATTAGCAGTTGGGGGTCTATAAAGGCCTATAATGGTGAATGACATTTGCTGAGACAAGACGACTTTTAGTGCAACATACTCAAGGGAGATAGCTGGCTTGAAAAACATACGTTCGCAATTGATAGAGTCTTTTACATACATAAGTACCCCGCCCCCTTTTCCCACAGTCCTGTCTCGCCTAAAACATTGAAAACCATTCATTGTAAATACATTAATGGGAGTAGAATGTTGAAGCCATGTTTCAGATATACACAAAAAGTCTAAGTTTGAATTCGCTAATAGATGAGTCAACTGTTCAGTTTTGGAGACGATACTTCGGATATTTAGGTGACCACCCAAAAGCCCTCTTGGTTTCCGCTTCGGATCCCAAACGACCTTTGCATGATTAACAGTTTGAAAAGTTTTAAGAGAGACTTGTTTTGTAACAGCAGGATTGATGTACCCAACATCGTTAGGAGCAGGATTTTCAGGCTGACATTTCCCCGTTAACGCCGCCGTTGTACTGGCTAGCTTGTCAAAATCTAGGGCCAAGGCATCTACTCCAGTTAGGGAGATGCTAGGTACAGATATTCCACATAAACTCACCACCTCGGGCGTTGTCGCCACAGTTGCCGCCAAAAAGTGTTTGGCACCGCTGACCTGTGATGCACTCCGAGTGACCACCGGTCCCGGGTTGAGTTGTACATCCCCGGATAGCAGCAGCAGAAGGAGTAGCACGCTGTGGATCTTCCGCGCTGGTGAGGTAAATCCTCGCTGTTTTTTGTGATTACGATGGTCAATCGAGGCACAACCATTACGTAAAACAGATGAATAGATGGCATAGAGTCCGACCAGGTTGTGATGGTAGGATATAGTCCGAATGGTTGCGGCACAGTTCGAGTGCAAAAGCCAGTGTTCTCCCGTCCCAGTCACCTGCTGCACCCGATAGTTATCGAGGCTTAGGTGTTCCGCTTGTGTCTTCCAGGACAGGTAGACTCGTAGTGGAGGGCCGACAATGGTAAACAGCAACAAAGTTATAAAAAGCACGTTGTGGATTTTCTGCCAAATCGCAGTTTTGTAGTGCGAAAGCAGATGGTGCTGCTTTCGCGCCGTCGCCATGTTGTCTGTAGAGCATTCCAGATGTTCGATGCATTTCTCGTTGCAGCCCAGAACGTTTGAGACGGAGGAGTCTAAAGTGGCTTTCGTTCTCACGTTACTTACTGGATGTGCAGCCTTGTGGGGGACAGCGGTGTGGGAGAATCAAGACCAATGCTGCGCCTCGTTCCAAGCACTCGCCGCCGAAATGAAGAGGGTCTTTGACCGAGCGGTGGCAGGCAAGGAGGCTGCCAGAAAACTCACGGAACTTAAACAAGGGGACTGTTCCGTTGCGGACTACTCGATTGAAATCCGAACGCTGGCGGCCGAGTGCAAGTGGAACGAGGAGGCGCAGTGGGAAATGTTCCTGCATGGGCTGGCCGACCGTGTTCAAAAAGAGATCTATATGTTGGACCTACCTTCTAGACTCAATGGACTTATCGACTTGGCTCTACGGGTTGATGCCCGCATCAATCGGCTGGAGCAACACGCTCGATCCAATCGCACTTCCGGAGGCGCTGGAGTTCGAGCCAGCTATGAGGAGAACACGGTCGGTCCCGTCGTCGATCACGAGCCCATGCAGGTAGGGAGAGCTCGGCTTTCCCGGGAGGAGAGAGAAAGGCAGAGGTCCCGTGGACTCTGCTTGTACTGTGGTGGCTCTGGACATTATTTACAATCTTGCCCGGTAAAAGAGCAAGCCCGGTAGTAAAGTTGAGGCTACTATCGGGTGGGATCTCCGCCGGGAAGTCCTCACCGTCTACTCTCCTTCCGGTAAGATTGAGATGGGCCAACGACACCTACACGGGGCAAGCACTTCTGGATTCCGGAGCTGAGGGTAATTTCATGGACTCACATCTTGCACACAAGTTACACCTTCCCATCACACCTCTCTACCATCAGATCTCCGTCAGTGCTCTAAATGGTCAAGAACTCCCCAACATCTCTCTTACTACTGGTCCCATAACCCTCATCACCCTCATTGCAATCACAATGAGACCATTTCCTTCCTCCTCATGGACTCCCCTGTTGCACCCATTGTTTTAGGCCATCCTTGGCTTGTGAAGCATAATCCTCGGGTGGATTGGGGCTCGAACACTATCACCATGTGGAGCGAACATTGTCACGAGTCATGTCTTGTGTCTGCTTGTTCGTCTGTGTCTGGTTCTGTGTTTCAGGAGAAGGCACCGGATCTGGCAAACGTGCCCGCGGAGTATCTGGACCTGAAGGAAGTGTTCAGTAAGTCTCGTGCTGCTTCTCTCCCTCCGCATCGTCCCTATGACTGTGCTATAGAGTTATTGCCAGGTAAGTCTCCGTCTAAAGGCAAACTTTACTCTCTTTCGGTTCCTGAGAGGGAGGCCATGGAGAAATATATTTCTGATTCTCTAGCAACGGGGTTCATCCGACCTTCTTCTCCTGTGGGGGCGGGGTTCTTTTTTTTGGGAAAAAAGGATGGTTCTCTGCGACCTTGTATTGATTACAGAGAGCTGAACAACATCACGGTAAAGAATACTTATCCTTTGCCGTTGATGTCTTCAGCCTTCGAGAGGTTGCAGGGAGCATCCATTTTCACAAAATTGGATTTACGTAACGCCTATCATTTGGTTTGCATCAGGAAGGGGGATGAATGGAAAACCGCGTTCAACACCCCCAGGGGGCATTTTGAATATTTGGTTATGCCGTTCGGGCTTTCCAACTCCCCAGCGGTTTTCCAAGCACTCGTCAATGAGGTGTTGAGAGACATGGTAGATCAGTTCATATATGTTTACCTGGATGACATATTGATTTTTTTCTTCATCTCTCCAGGAACACGTTCAACACGTCAGACGAGTGCTTCAGAGGTTGCTAGAGAATGGGCTCTTTGTCAAGGCGGAGAAATGCGTTTTTCATGCACAGTCTGTTTCTTTCCTAGGTTACATCGTCTCTTCTGAGGGAGTGCGTATGGATCCTGACAAGGTTAAGGCTGTGATAGATTGGCCAAGTCCGGATTCCCGTAAGGCCCTACAGCGGTTTCTGGGGTTCGCCAATTTTTATCGGCGTTTCATTCGCAACTTCAGCCAACTAGCCGCACCTCTGACCGCCTTGACCTCCCCCAGAACGACGTTCAGGTGGTCCGATACAGCCGAGGCTGTATTCGCCAACCTTAAAAGCCGCTTCGTTTCGGCTCCCATCTTAGTCGCCCCTGATCCCACACGTCAGTTCGTGGTGGAGGTCGACGCATCAGAGGTGGGGGTAGGTGCAGTTCTTTCCCAACGCGCTTCCTCAGACGACAAGATGCATCCTTGCGCATTTTTTTCCCACCGTTTATCACCTGCCGAACGTAACTATGACATTGGTAACTGAGAGTTGTTGGCCGCCAAGTTAGCGTTGGAGGAGTGGTGTCATTGGTTAGAAGGGTCGGGGGTACCTTTTATCGTTTGGACCGATCATAAGAACCTCGAATATATTAGATCTACTAAAAGACTCAACTCCAGGCAGGCTCGGTGGGCACTTTTTTTCGGACGTTTTGATTTTTCTCTCTCGTACCGCCCGGGTTCCAAGAACATCAAACCCGATTCCTTATCTCGTATTTTTGATCCATCCGAACGCCCGGTTCCTCCCGAGTGCATTTTACCCGAGAAGGTAGTTATCTCCACACTCATATGGGAGGTCGAATCGAAGGTCAAGACGGCCTTAGAAGGTGTAACGCCTCCGCCCGGTTGCCCACCGAATCGATTGTTCGTTCCGGAGGGGTTACGGTCCGACATTATTCGATGGGGTCATTGCTCCAACGTGGCTTGTCATCCAGGAGTATTTCGCACTAGCTGTTTAGTAAAGCAACGATTCTGGTGGCCAAAAATGGCTCGCGATGTTCACGGTTTTGTTTTGGCTTGCTCGGTTTGTGCCAGTGGTAAGATGTCTAACCGACCTCCTGATGGGTTACTCCGACCGCTGTCTGTCCCTTCGAGACCCTGGTCCCACATCGCGCTAGATTTTGTCACCGCCCTCTAATGGCATGACGGTTGTTTTAACCGTAGTGGACCAGTTCTCGAAGGCGGAACATTTCATTCCCTTGCCCAAATTACCCTCAGCCAAGGAGACAGCGGTTACTGTGATTGATCACGTCTTTCGGTTACATGGCCTTCCGATGGACATGGTTTCTGACAGGGGTTCCCAATTCGTATCCAAATTCTGGAAGGAGTTTTGTAGGTTATTAGGAGCTACAGTCAGCTTGTCTTCGGGTTATCATCCTCAGAGCAATGGTCAGTCCGAGCGAGCCAACCAAGATTTGGAGAGAATGTTGCGATGTTTGGTATCCAAGAATCCTTCATGCTGGAGCCAACAACTCTCTATGGTTGAGTACGCTCATAACTCGTTAACAGCGTCATCCACGGGCCTCTCTCCGTTTGAATGTAGTTTAGGGTACCAGCCACCAATTTTTCCGAGTCTGGAATCCGAGGTCGCGGTCCCCTCTGCTCACGCCTTCGTCCAGAGGTGCCACCGAACATGGACCAGAGCCCGTGAGACTCTGCTTCAGGTGGGGGCGCGCACTAAGGCTAAGGTCGATCGCCACCGGTCAAGGCCTCCCGTATACGTCGTGGGTCAAAAAGTGTAGCATTCTACCAAGAACATTCCGCTCCGTTCCGTTTCCAACAAGTTAGCTCCCAAATTTATTGGCCCGTTCCCTGTCACCAAGATTATTAGCCCGGTGACAGTCCGACTCAAACTTCCTCCGGCGTACAGGAGAATTCGTCCCGCCTTTCATGTGTCAAAGATCAAACCCGTGTTTTACTCTCGCATTAATCCGCCAACCCCGGTTCCTCCCCCGCGACTCGTAGGTGGGGAACCTACATATTCGATACATCGTATTCTGGACTCGAGACGGAGGGGACGCGGATTTCAGTACTTGGTGGACTGGGAAGGTTACGGTCCGGAGGAGAGGAGTTGGGTACCTGCACGAGACATCCTGGATCACTCCCTTATCGATGATTACAATCGACAGGTAGGTTCGTCTGGGAACGCCAGGAGGTGTTCCTAGGGGGGAGGGTACTGTCACGGTTGATAGATCCGCTGTCTCATTCTGGTCTTGTGTGTTTGTGTATGTGTGTGTGTCTCGTTTGCACTGATTGTTTCATGTGGGCGTTACCGCTCGTTATCATCTAGTCAGCCTATTTAATGCCCTGTCTTTCGTCTTGTGTTTGTCAGATCGTTGTTTGAAGCTTCTTGTGTCCGTGCCTGTTCCAGTCTTCCTCGTGTTTCCTGTGCACTGGATACGGATCGCTTCACCCCCGTTCGCACCACTGGATCACCTGCACCGCCTCACTCACTTCTGGATCGCCCATCTCAATCCCTGTGTCACGCTCTCCTCCTGTCTGTGTTCTGGATCTGACCCTGGGCTTGGATTGATCTTCATCGGCTCTGCTACATTCTACATTATTCTCCTACTTGTTTGATGTGGTGTTGTGAGTGAACTTGCAGTTCAATAAACCTTTTACTTGCAATTGCTTCCGTCCTGTTATCATTACAATACATTATTAACAGAACAAAACAAAGAAGGATAATCCACAGAAGAAGAAACGCAACAGCTTTACATACGCAGAGTAAATACTGAACCAAACTGAGGGCTTAAATACACAGGGTAATGAACAACTCAACAAGAAAAAGGTGCGCAACATAATTAGTCTCCATGACAACAAACTAGTGATACGAACACAAAAAATAGAAAGGAATACACACCAATAGTCCAGACTGAAACAGATTATGACAACAACAAAATACATGTTTCATATAGGGGTGTAACAATACATCGATATGGATCGATGCATCGATACCACACATAAAATATTGATATACGGTACCTTTATTTTGACACACTCCACATCCTCACGTAACTTTTTCTCTTTTGACTGAACCCTTTGTCACAAAAGCCGGTATTTTCCACTGTCAAGGCATCGCGAGTTCATGTTTTACAGCAGAAACGACAAGTTTGTTTTGAAGTTCTGTTTTAGCGAATCAGTGCGCAGTATTCTGGTCAGGTGACAAGCCTGCTTAAAGATGCGCTAGCTGAGAGGAGTTTCGTCAAAGCTGACAAAGTGATCGAGGATGGATTTCAGCGAACTTGATGAACCCGTGATATCTTCTTCGGGGCGTAAAAGGAAAATCACGGAATCTTGCTAAAACAGCACGTTAGCAGTGTTGCCAACTTAGTGACTTTGTCGCTATTTTTAGCGACTTTTCAGACCCCTTTAGCAAAAAAATTTTTAAAAAGCGACTAGTGACAAATCTAGCGACTTTTTGGACAAACCTCAGTAACCTTCAAATGTTGCCAATACTGTCCTGCGGTCTTGCTTTCTCCCCGCCGCCACTCTCTCTAGCTTCGTCTACCTTGTTCAGTGAAGGTCTGAGAGGAGCAGCAGCACGTTCATCTGTTGAGCGCACGGCTGCTGACAGACGTGAATGAGTAGCCTAGTGTTTTTCCACGGACTTATCACTTATCTGCTTTTCTTTTGTTTTATATTTAAAGAATTTAGTTTGACCATTTTAATTTCCTTTCTTTTCTTGTGCTTAATACTTGTAATACTCATTATCACAGAGCTTTAGTTCATCCGGTTCCCGAACTCTCTCAATTCAGATAATTTTCCACATAGGCCTATAAAAAATGTAGTCATTCACTATATCATAGCTATTTGTTCTTGTCAGTCAAAAAAAAAAATGAGAACAGCTTTATTTGACATATTCAGAAAGTATACTTTTTAGTTACCTGTATATTTTTAATTTTTTTTTGTTATTATTACTTAATCAAAACAACCCAGCTGCAGTTTGATTGATATTCAAATGCACAATATTTTGAAAAAAACATGATATATGAAAATGAACAAGAACAGAGTTATCTGTTTTTGCAAATGAACTCCTCTGTTATAGAGTTGTGGTTGTGTACACTTGGCACATAATATCTAAATATCGATTAATCGATCGATATAGCCCTGAATCGAATCGAATCGAATCGAATCGTAATCGTATCGTAGAATTTTTTGAGGTATCGGCAAATATCGTATCGCTGGCTGAGAGAATCGATATCGTATCGTATCGTGATTAACTGTCCGATTTACACCCCTAGTTTCATAAGAGAATACAGATTTTTGCGACAGGATTGTATTGTATTTTTAGTATCTGCAAACAATGACTGACTGTCATAAAACTCATGAAACTGAAAGCAATTCGATGATTCAGAATCAGATTTTCAAATGAAAATATTTAAATCTAAGCTTTGACTTTGATCATGTTTTATATCTTTTTAAGATGTTTGGATAAAATTTAAGGTGCATTACCACCACTAACAGACATGGAGTGTGGATCAGAATTGATACATTTATTACTATGTTGAATTGAATATGTGAATTGTGAAGTAAACTAGGCCATGAATTTCTTATCTAACTCTGTCGTTTTCAACTATTGTGATAAAAACAAGCAAATTTTTTTGAAATTCCTTTTCAAAAATGTTTGTTAACTCTTCTTAAGTTCATAAATTATTTATATTCCTTCACTATAAGATTTGGGACATATCTTCATCATGTTCTACTGTTTATTTCTCCTTGCAAAATTCACATTTCCTTTTGTCGTGTTCCCCTCTTAAAAGCTGTATGTCCGAAGTCTGAAGGTTATGGGTTCTTTTCATCTCATTTCCTTTTACTCCCACATGAGCTGATACTCATAAAAACACTAAATCCCTTCATCTGAAACCTCCTATATAACATTTGTAATATTTCAATCAAGATGTCTGCTCTACTTTCAGTATGTTTCTCTGTTAACCTAAACCAAACTCTGGGAACCCTTTGTGATGTGTTCATAATTGCCATTTGAATATGGGGAACATTGAAATGAGCTCTTTTAGAATGTTCTGTGGCCCCTTGAGCAAAGATGGCAAGACTTCAAATGCGTTCTTCCATGATCAAAGTCCTGTTATAACAGAGTCCTCTGCCATGAGATGAAGGGGAATGCTAAGGCTTTCTCCAGGTATTATAGACCTTCTTGAGCCAACTCACTTATTACTTTAAAACTGCACAACACTGGGCTCTGCTGGTGAAAGAAAACCTTGCAGTTATAAAGATCATCAGTCAGGGCCTTGCACAGACACATCAATGAACATCAGTTACTTACACTAATTACACTAATTCACACTATAGGACTGTTACCAATCAAATTAAATCCGTTTATCAAAAACCGGTAACACTTTATAATAACGTTCAGTTGTAAGTCATTTATAAGTGGTTAGTTAATGATGAACTAATAATTTACAAAACATTCATAAATGACTAGCAAGTAAAATACTAACATTTTATGTATGTTTTGTAAATTGTGTTACAAGTCATTTACAGTTGATTAGTTAATGATTAACTAATCATTTACAAAACATGACTAATCATTCATAAATGATTCATTAGTGATATGTTCATTATTGTATGTATGTTTTGTAGATTCAGTTCTAAGTCATTTACAATTGATTAGTTAATGATTAACTAATCATATACAAAACATGACTATGCGTTTCATACATTTTTAATAAATTATGTTACATTTCTTTGTATGTTTTGCTCACATCAGGAGCACAGTGGTTAAAGACTCCATGTGTTTCAGAGAAGACAGCCGTCTATACCCTCACCAGTCAGCACTTACACTGCAGTACACACTACACTACACTACACTACAGAAGACAGCTGTCTATACCCTCACCAGTCAGCACTTACACTGCAGTACACACTACACTACACTACACTACACACTACACTACACACTACACTACACACTACACTACAGAAGACAGCTGTCTATACCCTCACCAGTCAGCACTTACACTGCAGTACACACTACACTACACTACATTACACTACACTACACACTACACTACAGAAGACAGCTGTCTATACCCTCACCAGTCAGCACTTACACTGCAGTACACACCACACTACACTACACTACACACTACACTACAGAAGACAGCTGTCTATACCCTCACCAGTCAGCACTTACACTGCAGTACACACTACACTACACTACACTACACACTACACTACACTACTACACTACACACTACACTACAGAAGACAGCTGTCTATACCCTCACCAGTCAGTACTTACACTACACTACACTACACTACACTACACTACACTACACACTACACTACACTACACTACACTACACTACACACTACACCACAGAAGACAGCTGTCTATACCCTCACCAGTCAGCACTTACACTGCAGTACACACTACACTACACACTACACTACACTACACTACACTACACACTACACTACTACACTACACTACACACTACACTACACACTACACTACACACTACACTACACACTACACTACACTACACTACACTACACACTACACTACACTACACTACACTACACTACACTACACACTACACTACACTACACTACACTACACTACACTACACACTACACACTACAGAAGACAGCTGTCTATACCCTCACCAGTCAGTACTTACACTACACTACACTACACTACACTACACTACACTACACTACACTACACTACACACTACACACTACACTACACTACACCACAGAAGACAGCTGTCTATACCCTCACCAGTCAGCACTTACACTGCAGTACACACTACACTACACTACACACTACACTACACTACACACTACACTACAGAAGACAGCTGTCTATACCCTCACCAGTCAGCACTTACACTACACTACACTACACACTACAGTACAAAAGACAGCTGTCTATACCCTCACCAGTCAGCACTTACACTACACACTACACTACAGAAGACAGCTGTCTATACCCTCACCAGTCAGCACTTACACTGCTACACTACACACTACACTACACTACAGAAGACAGCTGTCTATACCCTCACCAGTCAGCACTTACACTACACACTACACTACAGAAGACAGCCGTCTATACCCTCACCAGTCAGCACTTACACTGCAGTACACACTACACTACACTACAGACTACACTACACTACACACTACACCACAGAAGACAGCTGTCTATACCCTCACCAGTCAGCACTTACACTACACACTACACTACAGAAGACAGCCGTCTATACCCTCACCAGTCAGCACTTACACTGCAGTACACACTACACTACACTACAGACTACACTACACTACACACTACACTACAGAAGACAGCTGTCTATACCCTCACCAGTCAGCACTTACACTGCAGTACACACTACACTACACTACAGACTACACTACACTACACACTACACCACAGAAGACAGCTGTCTATACCCTCACCAGTCAGCACTTACACTGCAGTACACACTACACTACACTACCCTCACCAGTCAGCACTTACACTGCAGTACACACTACACTACACTACACTACACTACACACTACACTACAGAAGACAGCTGTCTATACCCTCACCAGTCAGCACTTACCCTGCAGTACACACTACACTACACACTACACTACATTACACTACACTAGGGCTGAACGATATGGACAAAATTTCATATCTCGATTTTCATGCCAGATATCTCGATATCGATACAATATGATATGACTACAGGTTCGGTGAAAACCAAGCATTTCTCAGAAAAATAAAAAGATCATAATACAAAAAAATGTGGAAAGTATAGTTTATTTTAGGTTTCAAACATATAAATTCACATAAGTACTAAAAAAACAATACATTTAGAGTTTGTAAAATACACACTGATGTCAATGGAAGAGGTAATAATAATCCTTTCCATTATAATTCGACACGTTTTATTCATATCAGATACACATTGTGTAAGTAACTTCAATGTTTACTCTATTCTATTCCCAGTTCACCAGCCACTTACTTTTAAGTATTTCGGGAGAAGTGGATGAATTCACGTGTTGTAAACATAGAGGTTGTAAATCCAACAGATCCGATTCTCTGAACTGCGTCTGCGGCACAAACTAACACGGCGGCGCCCATCGCGCATACAGCTCAACTAACGCGATCGTTCATATACTTCCACTTGCATGTATTTGACAATCGGAATATCAGATATTTCATGCCATAGCTAACACATTTGTGAATATTCTGAATAAAAAAGGAAAAATGACATAAAAGCAGATCATCATTCATTCAGCGCTGTTGCTGCTGCGGTGTGTCACGTGACAAGCAATGACGCGTCACCATGGAAACGCCGCCCCCCCTCTCACGGCGCTGATCCACTTGTCCGTGCGACACTTCTGTCGCGCCGCGCTCCACTATATTCCTATGGGTGACGTCAAGCGACTTTGTCGCGCCCGCAAAGCATTCCGGGAAGGCGGCGCTTCATTTGAAAAAATGCTGCGCGTCAAAAAGCTGGCCGATGCCCATCTTTATGCAAATGAATTCCGTCAGACGCGACGCGTCTATCCAATAGAAGTAGAGCATATGGAGACGGAGGGAAGTCTCTCGCAGGTCCTCTGTTCTGATACGCTACATTTCCCGCTGGGTCAAAACCACGCCCATAGCGGTAAACCCCCATCAACGTACCAATGTGGGGAGGCGTCGCGACACCACGCGACAGTCGTGTCGGACAAGTGGATCAGCGCCGTCACAATATAGTTCCTACGTCCCTGGTAGTGTGTGCACGCTGGCTTTAGCGGTGCATTCAAGGGCACTCGTAAAACTGATGTTTGTTGTGCAAGGCCGCATTAATGCACGGGCTTACCTGGGCTGAAGCCCTTACCTGGGCTGAAGGCTGAAGCCCAGGGGCCTCCCAAGTTCAGGGGCCTCCCATGTTCAGGTTCATGATGAGCTGAAAAGGTCATATTGTTTTAACTTGTCAGATTTTGTCGCTGGATGTCGCTAGTCGCTTGTCGCTTGTGGGCGTTGGTAGTGCTGTCGCTCTAATGTTATTGTTAAGGTGCGTTCACACCAAACGCGAATAGAGCGTCTGGCGCGAGTGATTTCAATGTTGTAAAGACGCGTTTACGCGCGTCTAGAGGTCCCGCGGCGCGAATGAGACGTTAGACTGCTCGTCTGGCCACATCTATACAAAACACCACCACAAGTGATATTATACAACTATATCATTTTAATTTGACTAGGAATAAGGCTCAAAAGAAACAGTATGCTGTTGGGAGAGTGTTTTTATATTACCACACAGCAGTGTTCAGGGATTAAATAATTTACTAGATTAACGATCGATCAATCTACAAATTAAACTCACTCATACTGTCATAAATTACTAAAACGTCATCCGAATTTGACAAATAGGCTAATACATTTTCTTGTCCCTAATAGTGCTAAACTTGCATCATAAAACTACAACACTCGACCTATAAATGTATGAATTAAACTCACTGAGACTGTCGACAGTTTCTTTTCCATGCATCATTTTATTATATCCATGTTTGTGGTTAGTTACAGTCAAATCCAAGCGGCAACATTCTAATCTGAAAAATGAAGCCTACCCGGAAGTGCGAAAAACTGCAATACATCGAAAATCCGCTAGGGGAAGGTCCCAAAAGGGAGCAAATGTCCATAGACCCCCATGTTAAAATGTCCGTTTTCACAGCATAAATTCATGTTTTTATAGGTTGGTCCCATGGACTTTTATTGTATTTTTCGATAGGTTCCGAGTGCCTGACAACTGTGAGGGGGGTGAATTTTTTTCTAACTCGTTAGTTTAGATCGTATTTAGATATAAAATGTATGACAAATAAGGGCGCGATTGACAGCTTGATTGACAGCTGACAACGAGCATAGGCTGCGCCGAGTGGAATTCCTGAAATTTGACGTCTCGGCCATGATCTGACACAACACATCATACCTGTAAGTTATCCTTTCTGAACATTTGTATTGAAATATGGCGCCGCCCATACCCCCCATAAACGGCCTCAAAACCGTTCTTCATAAGTCTATGGGTGACGTCACAGACGCTTTGTCCATATGTTTTACAGTCTATGGTCAAATCATATAAATCAGTGTAATCGCCCTTGAACTCTTCTGTCTTGCCTGCACTGCACTCGAGACGGTGACGGAAGCTGAGCTCCACTGAAAGGCTTCTTTCCTATTGGTTATCGCTCGCGAAAATCGCTTCTCATTTGCATAAAGTTGAAATTTAGTTGCTGTGTGTGGTTGTTAAATAAAGTGTCTTGTGTTTATGTGCTCAGTGATATGTTAATAACAATGTTAAAATTAAAAACAATATTTAAAAAAAATCACTGTTGTAGTTCTCGAAAGAAACTAATGCATTTTGTGATGTAGATTACCTAGATAGGCTATTACACTTTTTTTAAATGAGACTCTTTAAATTGAGGGGATGGGGGGCCTACAAAACCTCTCAGCCCCGGGGCCTAACATTAGGTTAAGGTGGCTCTGGTTGTGACTGCCAGAGTTGTATGCAGGGCGAACGCGGAGAGGGGAAATCTATATCGTCTATATCGTTGCTTTTTTCTATAGTAATATCTTGAAAGTTCATATCTAGATATAGATACGATAACGATATATCGTTCAGCCCTACACTACACACTACACTACACTACACACTACACTACAGAAGACAGCTGTCTATACCCTCACCAGTCAGCACTTACACTGCAGTACACACTACACTACACTACACACTACACTACACACTACACTACAGAAGACAGCTGTCTATATACCCTCACCAGTCAGCACTTACACTGCAGTACACACTACACTACACTTGCTTGTAGTTGTCCATCGAATCCGATGATGACGTCCACTTCCGTCTTTTAACGGTGAGTTTTCTGATGGCTGAATAGTCCTATCCTGGATCCACAGGTTCTATTGCAGGTGGGGCATATATACATGGTATTTGTGTTACTGGTATTTATGGGAGATTTTCTCCTGAGCCTTTTTTGTTCTCTCCTGACTGTCCTATCCTCCTCCAGTGCTTGGGTCCCATCTATACATAGTTGCCGCCAGCTATTGCGGTCAGCAGCCATGTTCTCCAGGTCCCCAGGTTTTATTTTGCACTTCTTTAGCACTGTCTTCAATTGGTCTTTGAAGCGTTTCTTCTGTCCTCCAGCAGAGCGCTGGCCTTGTTGTAGCTGGCCATATAGCACTCTGCGGGGCAGACGGCTGTAGGGCATCCTTATGACATGCCCCAACCAGCGCAGTTGGTGCTGGGTGATTGTGGCCTCAATACTCCTGCAACCTGCTCTTCTGAGGATCTCAGTGTGGGGCACTCTGTCATGCCAAGTGATTCCCAGGATGCGCTGCAGACAGCAGATGTGGAAGTGTTCCAGGGACTTGATGTGGCGGCTGTAAGTAACCCAGGCTTCACAGCTGTAGAGGAGGGTGGTGATGCAGACCGCTTGGTAGACACAGATTTTTGTGTTGAGATGAAGGTTCTTATTCTGAAAAACCCGCCGCCGGAGTCTTCCAAAGGCAGCTGATGCTTGTTTGATTCTGTTCTGGACCTCATTGTCAATGCTATTGTCTTCAGAGATAATGCTCCCCAGATATTTGAATGATGGAACAACTGACAGTTTTTCATCTGCAACAGAGAAGATGGGTGGTGCGGGTGGGATGTTTGCACTCAACTGGCAGATTATCACTGTTTTGGCAGTGTTGATGGTCAACCCCATCCTGCTATATGCCCTCACTGCTGCATCTAAGACAGACTGGAGGTCTTCTGAAGAGTGAGATACAAGAGCGCAGTCATCGGCATACTGCAGCTCAAGTATCCTCACTCTGTGCAGTTTGGTGGTTGCCTGCAGTCTCCTGATATTAAAGAGGTTACCGTCCAGCCTGTACGCCACTGTCACCCCACTGTTGTCTTCAATCTCCTTGTGGAGAAGCTGGGTGACACATATGAGGAAGATGTTAAAAAGCACTGGTGCAAGTACACACCCCTGCCTTACCCCTGTGCGCACAGGGAAAGGGCTTGACTGTTGACCTCCTATTATCACCCTAGCAGTCATTCCATCATGAAACTGACGGAGGATGTTGACAAACTTAGTGGGGCATCCGAACCGGAGGAGGACTTCCCACAAGAGATCTCTCTGCACAGTGTCGAAGGCTTTGGAGAGGTCGACAAAAGCCATAAACAGATCTTTGTGTTGCTCCCTGCACTTTTCCTGGAGTTGCCATGCCTTTGTGAAGACCATGTCGACTGTACTCCTGTTCCTTCTAAACCCGCACTGTGACTCGGGTAACATAGACTCTGTGATGTCATTGATCAGTCTTTGTAGCATCACCTTGGCCAGGACCTTACCTGCCACAGCAAGAAGTGATATGCCCCTATGGTTATCACAAATAGCCCTATCCCCTTTACTTTTATATATGGTGACAATACTAGCATCCCTCCAATGTTGTGGGATGAATTCATCAGCCCAAACCTTGGTGATGTAATGGTGTAGTGTTCTTGTGCAGAGATACCCTCCATGTTTTAGCAGTTCTGCCGGAATATTGTCAGAGCCAGGAGACTTGTTGTACTTCAGGGAGCGGACACTACACTACACACTACACTACACACTACACTACACTACACACTACACTACAGAAGACAGCTGTCTATACCCTCATCAGTCAGCACTTACACTGCACTACACACTACACTACACTACACACTACACTACACTACACACTACACTACACACTACAGAAGACAGCTGTCTATACCCTCACCAGTCAGCACTTACACTGCAGTACACACTACACTACACTACACTACACACCACACTACAGAAGACAGCTGTCTATACCCTCACCAGTCAGCACTTACACTGCAGTACACACTACACTACACACTACACTACACTACACACTACAGAAGACAGCTGTCTATACCCTCACCAGTCAGCACTTACACTGCAGTACACACTACACTACACTACTGAAGACAGCTGTCTATACCCTCATCAGTCAGCACTTACACTGCAGTACACACTACACTACACTACAGAAGACAGCTGTCTATACCCTCACCAGTCAGCACTTACACTGCAGTACACACTACACTACACTACACACTACACTACAGAAGACAGCTGTCTATACCCTCACCAGTCAGCACTTACACTGCAGTACACACTACACTACACTACACACTACACTACAGAAGACAGCTGTCTATACCCTCATCAGTCAGCACTTACACTGCACTACACACTACACTACACTACAGAAGACAGCTGTCTATACCCTCACCAGTCAGCACTTACACTGCAGTACCCACTACACTACACTACACTACACTCCACACTACAGAAGACAGCTGTCTATACCCTCATCAGTCAGCACTTACACTACACTACACTACAGAAGACAGCTGTCTATACCCTCACCAGTCAGCACTTACACTGCAGTACACACTACACTACACACTACACTACACACTACAGAAGACAGCTGTCTATACCCTCACCAGTCAGCACTTACACTGCAGTACACACTACACTACACTACACTACACTACAGAAGACAGCTCTCTATACCCTCACCAGTCAGCACTTACACTGCTGTACACACTACACACTACACTACAGAAGACAGCTGTCTATACCCTCATCAGTCAGCACTTACACTACACACTACACACTACACTACACACTACACTACACTACACTACACTACAGAAGACAGCTGTCTATACCCTCACCAGTCAGCACTTACACTACACACTACACACTACACTACAGAAGACAGCTGTCTATCTATACCCTCACCAGTCAGCACTTACACTACACTACACACTACACACTACACTACACTACACTACACTACACTACACACTACACTACACTACACTACACTACACTACACACTACACACTACACACTACACTACACTACACTACACTACACTACACTACAAACTACACTACACACTACACTACACTACACTACACTACACTACACTACACACTACACTACACTACACTACACTATAGAAGACAGCTGTATATCTATACCCTCACCAGTCAGCACTTACACTGCAGTACACACTACACCAGAGATGTTTAAAGTACTAGAGACCCAGACTTGAGTAAAAGTACAAGTGCTCTATTAAAAAAGTGACTTGAGTAGAAGTTGAAGTGTTCTTTAAGCACAACACTTAGGCTAAGTAGAAGTACTAAAGTATTCAAAAAATTTTGTACTTAAGTATTGCAAGTAGTTTATTTAAAAATGTACTACTCAAGTACTGAAAGTAAAAGTACAAGTATTGTGTTATGAAGTTATTAAAGAAAACAGAAAAAAATTTGAACATCATATTGTTTATATTATTTCAAATGTTTAGGACACTCACAATTAATTTGGCTGAAGTAGCAGTACAAGAACAGGAATGTACAAGAGCAACTTAAAACACTGAGCTTAAAGGGACTCTGTGTAGGAATTTCTCCCATCTAGTGGTGAAATTGTATTTTGCATTCAAACGAATAATGCTCTCCAGCGCCTCACTTTTTCAAATGCGCGTTGCATCTACGGTTGCCGTTTTGTACCAAAAAGCTATGACAGGATGTCTTATAATAGCACTTCGAGTTTTTCATCGGGTGAACAGGTTTGTTATTTAAAACAAACTGAAACTTGAAACAACGAA
Organism: Leuciscus leuciscus; assembly: GCF_965113295.1. Classification (NCBI taxonomy): domain Eukaryota; kingdom Metazoa; phylum Chordata; class Actinopteri; order Cypriniformes; family Leuciscidae; genus Leuciscus; species Leuciscus leuciscus. The sequence goes on from NC_138726.1 coordinate 4,716,952, forward strand.
AAAATGAATGTTACAGTTATCAATTACTGACTGTGAAAAACATTAGCCTAACTATGGTAATTAGTAGTAATGCCGCCTTTACTCGTTATATTTTTTGAAGTACGTGCATTGTTAGATATCATCATCATCAGAGCCTTCTCTAACGTTACTTTACTCAATAGCTGCTATTCATCACAGAGCCTGTTTAACTTTTAACTATAAATGTTCGACTGTCTATATAATAAAGTACACAACCAAGCAATGAAAAAAAGCTTGTAATTAAGACCGTAACATTGACTTACCTGTCGAGAAGAAAGCAGGCAACTTCAGGGTCTCTTTTGAAAGCTTTCTCCTGCATTAGCTATCCCGACATTAACCCTTGTTTTTGTAATCTCCGGTCACGTTTCCTTTTACGGTCTATTTTGGACTTTTTTGACGACAAGGACTCCTTATCCTGTGACTCAGCATATGTATGAATGAACGGTGTATAAATAATCGTGCAGTGTGCATCCTTTTAAACTTGCCGCGGCAGTGACAAGCGCCTCTCACTGCTCTGCGCCTCCGCTTCTGCTGGCTTCAGTCACGTGACGCTGGTTCTGAACGAAAACGCGTTGTGGAAACGCCTTGGCCTAGTACTTTTTGTCCCTCTCTGCTATTATAGTTTTTCAAGATGGCGGAACTACATGGAAGCCTCCGTGGACCTACCCGTCCTATGTATATAAAGATAATAAATTCTTGTTTACGAGGATTAGTCTGATCATTGGCATAGGTATTTGTACACCATTGAGGGCATATTTATGAATAAAAATATTGATTTTAGATAATAAAATACCTAAAAAGCTACACATAGTCCCTTTAACTCTTTGTAAACAAAAAAAGATCAAATATGTCTCTTCCCCCTTTAAAGCATCCCTCTCTTCTCTTCCCTGCTTGTGCCTTTTTTCTCCACAGCTTATTGGGTATTTATCAGCATGTAACAGTGATCTCTGGAAGCTTTGTTTACATAGATATCATATAAAGGCTAGATGTCTCGTACGCGCTGCTGGCCAATGGAGCTCGACATCCGCACACGGCGGCCATCTTAAGACAGGGTGCTCGCTCACTCATAACATGGTGCATGTACTTTTAAATAACCATAACTTGCTCAATTTTCTACCGATTTTCAAACGGTTTGGTTTGTTATAAACGTCAGAGATGTAGCTATTATACTGCATACATATGAATAATTATGTTCAAAATGTTTAAGCATTCAGAATTATAGCCACGTTAATAACGTTTGTAAGAAACCAAACCGTTTGTAAATCCGTCCAGATTTCAGCGAGATAAGAGGATTTGTGTGCGTGCTGCTCACTCACCTTAATTCACAGAGCCCTGTCCTAAGATGGCCGCCGGTGATGCCGGAAGTGACTCCGCCTTAAGACATCTAGCCTTTATATGATATCTATGTTTGTTTATGTCAGGGAGTTCCTGGAATGGCTCTTCTTCATGTGTTCCATATATGTACTAAATGTACATAGAGCGCCCTCAGGCTGCCAGTATGGACTGAAAACACAGTACATTAGAGTATCCAGTGGCGCTCAATGATTACATCAGTCCATTTTGGTTATAATCTCAATAAATATTATTCCTCTCTATAGAAATCTGATTTAAACCTAGGAAATCTATCAATATTTGTCAAAATCTGCACATTTTTTAGGTAAAAGCCCTGAGGGACGTTGTTTTGTCAAGCGCTGTCATGACGACAGCACAGGAGGTCTTTTTTTCCTGAATGGGAGCGGCTGACGCTTATAATTCATATTAAACGTATCGACTATTTTTTCTATTACATATAACTCATGACACAAATTAAGACATAACTGTCCCTATAAGTTTCTCGGAATAAAATAGTGCTCAAATACTGAAACTTGAGTCTTATATCATTTTAATGATGTATAGTTTGTCAAGGTAATAACATTACATCTAATAGTAACTTTAAACTATTTAAACAAAAAACGATTCAGTTCGTCGGCGTCCTCATGACAGCTAACAGTTACACGCACTTCATTCTATATTCATGAATTGTCTTTCACTCCGACAAATCAAAACATGGACTCTGTTCTCCTTCCTCACCCTCACCGCCACGATCACTCGAAGTTGAAGGTGGTGTTTCTGGTTCTTCCATCTCGAAACAAATTAAAGCTCAAATGTTCTCAATGAAGGCAGGCAGCAGAGCGAAAGGCAGAACGGGAGCACGCGCGGTCTTCTTGATCGCTGGGCCAGCTTCATCAAACCTGGTGACAGAGCCATCTACCGCTCTGGCAGTGATTATGTGGGTTTGGAATGATTCGTAAAAAAAAAATTTTGTAACGAGTAACGATGCAGCACATAAAAAATGTATCGGAGTAAAAGTATTAAACTCATCGAAAATATGTACTGAAGTAAAAGTGGAAGTAGGAGAAAAAAATAATACTCTAGTAAAGTACAGATACAGCCTTTTAGTGAATTGAATTGAATTGAATTGATTTTTATTAAAGTGTCTTGCACTTACGTGCCCAGCCCAATTAGGCTTAAAAGACACTATTAACATAAAACAGACATAACATAGAAAGATGACCATCACACAAAGTACATAGGAAGATGACCATCATACAGAGTACATTACCATCATTTTCACAATATAAACAAACAAAAAGAAACACTGTCAATTTAGGCCAGGATATAAATTCCTTTGCCTAAGTTTCCACGCCTTTTCCACATATCTAGCCAAACTATAAATTTCATTTTCAAAGAGCCAGCTCAACATATCCCCATCCGTCATCCAAAACAAATCAGGCTTTTTATATTGAATTCTCTCAAACATACCCATTCTTAAATCATGATATACAGGACAGAAAAACAAAAAATGCCATTCATCCTCAACGACCCTTAAATCACACAAAACACATAGTCTATCCTCTTCTGGTACACCTTTATAGCGCCCCACCTCGATCTGCAAAGGCAACACCCCTGCTCTGAGCTGGGCACACAAAGACCTTTGTAATCTAGTTAACCAACATTTGACATAAGGCTCTGTGGAGTAATCATTTTTAAAATGAACATAGCTTCTCAATTTAGACTTATTTAACACCTGCCATTGCCATTGCTCTTTATAGGAATTAAACAAAAACTGTCTGACCTGAGATATATTACATTGTAAGTTATTTGTAAATATATACTGTGCTTTTGCTGATGAGAGTATTCCAAGGACCTCCATTGACCAAGGATAGTTGTGAGCTTTATCCCAATCGAAAACTTTCCGAGTAAGTCTATCTTCAGGTAATCTAATAAGGCGATTCCATAATCTCATTACTTCCGCCTTTTGTTTCACCAAACAAGGCTCCCAACCCATATCACCCTCTAGCGCAGCTCTAGTAGTGAATCTGTGCACTCCAAGGAAACACCTCATGGCTCTGCTCTGCAATCTATTACATTCAGGAGCATCTTCGAAGCCCCAGACCCCAGCTACATAGAACAAAACAGATCCCACCATAGTGTCAAACAGCTGTGTAAATGTTAAAAAACTTATTTCAGGGCAAAACTTCATCTTATTAATAACTGCTCCCAGGGCCCTCCCTGCAGACTCAGACAGAACCCTTCTCCCTTCTGAAAATGTCATATTTTCGTGAAAAAGAAAACCAAGATATTTATAAGTTCTGGAGTACATAAGCTGTGTTTGTCCAAAAAAGAAATCAAATTCACTGCGTGACACAGATGGGTTTCTAAAATGAACTACTTGTGTTTTATCCACATTTATAGAAAGTCTCCATTCACTGCACCAATCCTTCATAATGCCCAACATTCTTTGTAGTTTAATTTCTTCATCTGTGCAAACAACAATATCATCTGCATATAATAAAATGCTGAGGTTAAAGCCATCAATGTCAATACCCAAATTTGCTAATTTTAGTACTTAAGTACAGTAGTGAAGTAGTTCTACTTCGTTACTATACATCTCTGCACTACACTACACACTACACTACACTACACTACACTACACACTACAGAAGACAGCTGTCTATCTATACCCTCACCAGTCAGCACTTACACTAAACTACACACTACACTACACTACACTAGACTACACACTACACTACACTACACTACACTACACTACACTACACTACACTACACTACACACTACACTACAGAAGACAGCTGTCTATCTATACCCTCACCAGTCAGCACTTACACTACACACTACAGAAGACAGTTGTCTATACCCTCACCAGTCAGCACTTACACTGCAGTACACATTACACTACACTACACACTACACTACACTACACACTACACTACAGAAGACAGCTGTCTATCTATGCCCTCACCAGTCAGCACTTACACTGCAGTACACACTACACTACACACTACACTACACTACACACTACAGAAGACAGCTGTCTATATATACCCTCACCAGTCAGCACTTACACTACACTACACACTACACTACACTACACTACACTACACTACACTACACTACACAACACAACACACTATACTACACTACACTACACACTACACTACAGAAGACAGCTGTCTGTCTATCTATACCCTCACCAGTCAGCACTTACACTACACTACACTACACTACACTACACTACACTACACTACACTACACTACACACTACACTACAGAAGACAGCTGTCTATACCCTCACCAGTCAGCACTTACACTGCAGTACACACTACACTACACTACACTACACACTACACACTACACTACACTACACACTACACTACACTACAGAAGACAGCTGTCTATACCCTCACCAGTCAGCACTTACACTACACTACACTACACACTACAGTACAGAAGACAGCTGTCTATACCCTCACCAGTCAGCACTTACACTACACTACACTACACAACACACTACACTACAGAAGACATCTGTCTATACCCTCACCAGTCAGCACTTACACTACACTACACTACACTACAGAAGACAGCTGTCTATACCCTCACCAGTCAGCACTTACACTACACTACACTACACAACACACTACACTACAGAAGACAGCTGTCTATACCCTCACCAGTCAGCACTTACACTACACTACACACTACACTACACTACACTACACTACACTACACACTACACTACAGAAGACAGCTGTCTATACCCTCACCAGTCAGCACTTACACTACACTACACACTACACTACAGAAGACAGCTGTCTATACACTCACCAGTCAGCACTTACACTACACTACACTACACTACACTACACTACACTACACACTACACTACACTACAGAAGACAGCTGTCTATACCCTCACCAGTCAGCACTTACACTACACTACACTACACACTACACTACACTACACACTACACTACAGAAGACAGCTGTCTATACACTCACCAGTCAGCACTTACACTACACTACACTACACACTACACTATACTACAGAAGACAGCTGTCTATACCCTCACCAGTCAGCACTTACACTGCAGTACACACTACACTACACTACACACTACACACTACACTACACTACAGAAGACAGCTGTCTATACCCTCACCAGTCAGCACTTACACTACACTACACACTACACTACAGAAGACAGCTGTCTATCTATACCCTCACCAGTCAGCACTTACACTGCAGTACACACTACACTACACACTACACTACACACTACACTACACTACAGAAGACAGCTGTCTATACCCTCACCAGTCAGCACTTACACTACACACTACACTACACTACAGAAGACAGCTGTCTATCTATACCCTCACCAGTCAGCACTTACACTGCAGTACACACTACACTACACTACAGAAGACAGCTGTCTATACCCTCACCAGTCAGCACTTACACTACACTACACACTACACTACACTACACTACACTACACAACACAACACACTATACTACACTACACACTACACTACAGAAGACAGCTGTCTGTCTATCTATACCCTCACCAGTCAGCACTTACACTACACTACACTACACTACACTACACTACACTACACTACACTACACACTACACTACAGAAGACAGCTGTCTATACCCTCACCAGTCAGCACTTACACTGCAGTACACACTACACTACACTACACTACACACTACACACTACACTACACTACACACTACACTACACTACAGAAGACAGCTGTCTATACCCTCACCAGTCAGCACTTACACTACACTACACACTACAGTACAGAAGACAGCTGTCTATACCCTCACCAGTCAGCACTTACACTACACTACACTACACTACACAACACACTAGACTACAGAAGACAGCTGTCTATACCCTCACCAGTCAGCACTTACACTACACTACACTACACTACACTACAGAAGACAGCTGTCTATACCCTCACCAGTCAGCACTTACACTACACTACACTACACAACACACTACACTACAGAAGACAGCTGTCTATACCCTCACCAGTCAGCACTTACACTACACTACACACTACACTACACTACACTACACTACACTACACACTACACTACAGAAGACAGCTGTCTATACCCTCACCAGTCAGCACTTACACTACACTACACTACACTACACTACACACTACACACTACACTACACTACAGAAGACAGCTGTCTATACCCTCACCAGTCAGCACTTACACTACACTACACACTACACTACAGAAGACAGCTGTCTATACACTCACCAGTCAGCACTTACACTACACTACACTACACTACACTACACTACACACTACACTACACTACAGAAGACAGCTGTCTATACCCTCACCAGTCAGCACTTACACTACACTACACTACACACTACACTACACTACACACTACACTACAGAAGACAGCTGTCTATACACTCACCAGTCAGCACTTACACTACACTACACTACACACTACACTATACTACAGAAGACAGCTGTCTATACCCTCACCAGTCAGCACTTACACTGCAGTACACACTACACTACACTACACACTACACACTACACTACACTACAGAAGACAGCTGTCTATACCCTCACCAGTCAGCACTTACACTACACACTACACTACACTACAGAAGACAGCTGTCTATCTATACCCTCACCAGTCAGCACTTACACTGCAGTACACACTACACTACACACTACACTACACACTACACTACACTACAGAAGACAGCTGTCTATACCCTCACCAGTCAGCACTTACACTACACACTACACTACACTACAGAAGACAGCTGTCTATCTATACCCTCACCAGTCAGCACTTACACTGCAGTACACAGTGTTCAACACCTGTTATAGATGATGTGTAAATGCATGAATAAATCATTTACAACACTTTCTGCGTCCCCTAATCTAAAGTGTAAACTATTCATCACTTGTAAATGTCTTACACTTCATTCGTAGATTACCACTTCAAGAATTAAAAAGGCATAAGATCTACGAATGTATATGTAACACATTTACAAGTGATGAATAGTTTACACTTTATATAAGGGGATGCAGAATGGGTTATAAATCATTTACAGCACTTTCTGCGTCCCCTAATCTAAAGTGTAAACTATTCATCACTTGTAAATATGTGACACTTACCTGTTACAAATTATCTGTATGTGTATTCAAGGCATTTACACCACTTTCTGCACCCTCTAATTCAGGGATGTCCAATCCTGCTCCTGGAGGGTCACTGTCCTGCAGAGTTTAGCTCCAACCCCAATTAAACACACCTGAACCAGATAATCAAGGTCTTACTAAGCATTCTAGAAACTTCCAGGAAGGTGTGTTAGGGCAGGCTAGAGCTAAACTCTGCTGGACAGTGGCCCTCCAGGACTCAGTTTGGACACCCCTGCTCTAATTGCTACATATATACAAAAAAAAAAGTACATTATTTATTAAACATTTATGAAACACATATTCATGTTTTGTATATGATTAGTTAATCATTTACTAATCAGTTGTAAATGACTTATAACTGAATCTACAAAACATACATACAATAATTAACATATCACTTATTAATCATTTATGAACACATAGTCATGTTTCATAAATAATTAGTTAATCACTTACTAATCACTAGTAAATGACTTGTAACGGAATTTACAAAACATACATAAAATGTTAGTATATCATTTGCTACTCATTTATGAATGTTCTGTAAATGATTAGTTCATCATTAACCACTTATAAATGACTTAAAACTGAACGTTATTATAAAGTGTTACCCAAAAAGGATTTACACTGCAATTACAATTGCATAAATAAATGTTATGAGAGTAATGTTTTAAATATATACATTTAGAATATAGAAATATGAAATATTAGGTACTAAAATGGTAAATGGACTGCATTTATATAGCGCTTTCACAGACCCAATGGCCACCAAAGCGCTTTACAATATTGCCTCACATTCACCCATTCACTCACTCATTCATACACCGACGGCGGTGTCAGCCATGCAAGGCGATCCAGCTCGTCGGGAGCAGCTGGGGTTAGGTGTCTTGCTCAAGGACACCTCGACACTTGGTCAGGTGGAACCGGGGATTGAACCACCAACCTTCCGGTTTGTAGACAATCTACATGAACCTACATGAACCACTGAGCCACTGCCGCCCCTACTAGATGTGCAGTGAGTATTACCAGGCCTAAGTGAATCATAGAATCAGTCTTTATGAATGAATCACTGAATCAATCAAAATCCCGATTTGTTCAAAAATGCTATGAATGAACCCTAAACTTGATAAACCTGCAAATCTTCTATAAACTTTATTTAAATAAAAAGTTTTATTTTCATTCTTTTCAGTTATTCTAGAACTTTGAGTTAATAAAAAAAGGGGTCGTTCACACAGAACGCGTTTTTTTTTTTACCCTGTATGGTATAGCGTTTCCATATGGCAACAATTAATTTCTACTTATTTCCTTTTTATTCAGAAAAAACAAACAATATATTGCACTATGCGAATTAAAAGGGCAGGCCTTAAGGTAGCCAATGATGTACTGTTTTAAAGTCACATGACATTTGAATGTTCCCACCATCACCCTGTGCTCTAGAAAATGCTCTATTAACCTCATTTCTAAACATCTCTTCTCAAGGGGGATTTTTTGCAGCATCTTTGAGAAGTAAATTAGATATTTGTATTCAAAAATAAACTTTGTCTAACATAGTTAGTCTAACTTAGTCTAACACCGCTGTACCACAGTAATTGCAGTAATGTATTTTCCCATTGGGATATTTTATAGATACTATAATAGCATCAATAATATGATTGCAGTTATTTATTTATTTGAAGTGTTTATTGTAGTATAGTTGTATTTATGTATAAATAACAAACTGATTTATTCTTTTCAGAATGCATACAGCAATATTTTACGGAAAGGGCAATAGTGAAGAGATAGCTCTTCCATGTGATGAGAGTGAGGATGAGTTAACCAAATAATTGGGAAAAATAGGGATTAAACGATAGGGATCTACTTATTTTTGGTTTGCACGAGTTTCAAGTATATAAATCTATCAATTTCTAAAAGAAATGAGCAAATAAATAGAAAAAATATAGAATATCATTTTATACAAAAACTACTTTTGTGACCATTTTCCATTGTGGTACAGCATTGCCATTTGGCAATGTTTCCCTAAGTAAGTACCCCACCCTAAAAAAATATTTTTTGATTTGTATGATTGAAGCTATTTCGTGTACTAAAAACGTATTTGAAAAAAAATATTTCATGGTTAGAAAATAATGCGCTCCATAGAGGGTTAAACGTTTAACTTATTTTAACTTGAGCGCCACATTTTTTAGAATGGTGTGTTATGCACGAGACCCTGCAAATAGGGTGACCAGACGTCCCGAAAAATTCGGGACAGTCCCAAAATCTAAGCTGTTGTCCCGAATCCCGAATCCGGCCCTAATTGTCCCGAAAATTCTACTAAAGCAAAATAGTATAATACCTTGAGTAGGTAGGCTATTGTCTGATAAAACATTAAAAACTGTCCGTGGATGAGTTTTTTTCATGATTTTAATGTTGTTTTTTTGTGGCTGACTAAAGACTAATGACAGGCTGTTGATCTTTGAATAAAAATATGTTTGGTTCAGGTTTGAAATTCATTATCTTTTATTAGGCTATGTAGTCTAATATCATAGTAGGCCTAGTGAGGAATGTCATGTAGCTTTTAAGTTGTTCAACTATTTTACTGATAAAAAATAATTGTGTTCTGTGTCCGTACTGATGTGTGTGCGGAGAGAGAGTAGATAACAAAAACGTAATTTTGTGACAAAATACATGGAAATTATTCATTGTTTTTATCTTATTGTTTACTATATTTGTTTGCTTGGTCATTGTCGTTGTGGGTTTTGGTTCTTTTGTTGTTTGTCGGCTGTAAGGACCTTTGAAATAACTGAAATCATTTGGCGAGGTGATATGGAACTATAATGCGGTCAAAACCTGCCTGGAACTACTTTGGCCATGTGTTTCCCTGAAAATACTTGCACACCCAATAAAGCTCGTAATCCAATCAGATTCAAGCATTCAACAGCCCTGTAGTATCATTTTGTTTTAATACATTTTTTCATTTTGATAAAATTTTATGAATTAAACGGCACGTGAAAATACTTTATCACTAGACAAAATTGAAAAAACCCATTAAACATGAAAGTATTATGCAATCATTTAAAGTCCCCTGTAGTCAATAATTGTATCTCTTAAAACTAATCTTTGATCACCAAAATTTTATATTTAAACGTTTTTTTTACAAAAAAAAACTTTCCTTAAAATAGCTTGAATCAACTCACCCTTGTATACACAGTTCTTATGAATATGCAAATGAGCCCCGCAAATGAGCCCCGGCTCCACTCACTCACTCAGCTCAGAGATCCACTGGTTGACGATCACACGTTGATCTGATTGTTTACAAGGTAGTTTGTGACGTCAGAAACACCAGTGATTTCAAAGCGTGTTTTTGAGACTGTCTTTGGTTCACTGCAGTTTTAAGGAGAAAAGCAATGCTGTCGACTTATGAATTTACACATGGTTTGTCTTAAAGCATATTAAAAACACCACATAGACATAATTATACACAACATTAAAAGCTGGATTTTCACCACAAGGGGACTTTTCAGAAAGACATTTCGGTAACACTTTAGAATACTGTTTCTTACTTACTGCATAACTAATAAGGAATTATTGAAGAACTAATAGGTAATTCTTCATTACTTCTTCTCTACTGTTAACTACTAAGGAAGATGTGTTAACTAATCATTCACACTGCTGTCAAGTCTGTTGGGTAATTTTGTTGGGTTATTTTATCACATTTTGAACACCTTTGGGTAGTTTTAATTTTCCAGTTGCTGGGTTAAACCTGCTGGGTCACAACGCTGGGTTGTTTCTGCCCAGCTGGGTTGTTTCACGAGCTTCGCGCCTTGGAGATGTTTAAATTCGCTCCCAAACTTTTGAGAGGACAAAGGGGCAAAGCAGCTGCGTGCAACTGTTTTAAGGTAAGTTTATATAATGTTTTATTTTATTTTAATTAATAATTAGTTTGAATTAGCACAATTATAACTTTTTTTTCGCAATCGCAGCAATAATTCTTAAACTTAGGCTATACAGACTAAAATTGGTGATGCAACTTGTACGACAAACAATTGTTACCTCAGAATCAGATATTGACTCGCATAGTCATTTTAAGGTGAGACGACAGGTTAATACAGTTAATGATTCTGTATCACATGGAACCATGAAATATGTGAATATCTGTGAAAACAGAGGAAATAGTCGTTTCTGTCACTGAGAAGCGAATTGAACAAAGTGAGTCGAGTCACTCAAAACAAAACAATTGAGTAATATGACTCACTGCTCTTATGTAAAACGCCTGCAATTGTCCATACGGACATGTAAGAGGCATATAAAGTAGCCTACGTAAAATGTCGTGGGACTGCTGGTCTAAAAGAAACTACCATCCGGTTCATAAACCGGTTCACCAATTTTTAAACAAGATGATTCCCGGAAATGAATCGACTTTTCAGCACCGCGAAAACTTTCAAAGTGCGCGCATGCATGCATCAGTGCCGTGGGTTGGACTAGTGAGGTGATTTGATGCATGTGTGGTACAAAAAGTATTTTTTTACATAGGCCTACATAAATTCATTTTTGGTAAGTGATGTAATTTAAAATTTCATTTTTTTCTTGTTAGAAAACTATATGGATACATTTGGGAAAAACTCTTCGAGTTACCCAGTCTTATCGACAAGTTTAACGGTAAGTTCATGTTTATTATACACTTTTGCTGTTTTTACATAAATAATTGACTGCCTGTGATAATCAACTCAACCTCACGTAACTTAACGCATATAAATTGGATCCGTGCTATAACGTTAGTTAAATATAGCCTAGCTCACAAGGCTGCCAACTTCTTAATTTAGCCATTTATAAGCTTGTGGTTCGATTCCGATCTTGATTCAATGTCGATTCATTTGGATAAATATCGGATGCAGTAGCTACATGTTAATTTTTTTTTAAGTAAAAAATGACTTAAAGGGGCCCTATTATGCTTTTTAATTTTTTTAATTTTAGTTAGTGTGTTATGTTGCTGTTTGAGCATAAAAAAGATCTGTAAGGTTACAAAGCACATTCACTCCAAAGGGAGATAGCCTATTTTATGTAACAGAATTTTAAGGATTGCAATTAATGAAGAAAAGTTTAATAATTCTTTAGAAATGAATTGATGTTTTAAATCTTCTATACAACGTAAAAGGCAACCTTAGGTATTTAGTATCATTATTGCATATTTATTTTTTATGTCTGTAGTTTATTGCACTAACTTTAGTATATATTTGTTGTAGCTGGTCCTGTTTCTGAGATGTTATGTCTCATTTCTGCAGAGAATAGAGGGGATGTTGCTCTTTTGGTCCTTCCCCTTCTTCTTGCTGCCACGGTGTACATAATTGGTCAGAAGGTATTTTGTCCATCTATTGACAAAGCTAGAAAGGCTTTCATTGATCTTCAACTAGTAAGTATAAAACCGCATAACTGCTATTTAAATTGGTTTGTAACCTGACTGGAACTGCCTGTGCATTAAGCAAGGGATACTGTACATCCAGCCAGTTGATATTGCAGAATAAACTTCAACAAGGGTATTCAACACAAAGTGGAGGGATCTCGTATCACCCTGAAGGAGTTTATTTTGTGATGAAAACTGACTGGATGTACATTATCTAACTTAACTTTATTACCTCAAAACAATTCCTATTAAGCAACTTTGATCCTAGACAAAAAAACAAGATCAAACAAGACATAATGTAAAGCATACCACTTATTATATGGCTTTTCGCCAAATAAAAATATTGATTGTTGAAATCATGATGAACTCCATTTCATGATAAACTTTACACAGTTATTGAACTGAATTGAAATCAACACTGAACTGACTTCAACTGAATAATGAAAACGTTGCCATTGAGACAATCTGTATTGTATTTATTTTCTTGTATAGGTCGGAAAGAACATGGTGGAATTTCTAAACCGGGCAGAGTCTACAAAACCTGCGTCTAAAAGTCTTCTTCTTCAGAGTCTAATTTGTTTTAATTTCACTGTGTACATATTCTAAAATACAATTTTGCACATCTGTGAATTTCACTTTAATTTCCTAAGAATTAAATGGTATAAATTACATTGTTCGGAACTCATTTTCTTTCTTTCTTAAAGGGATAGTTCACTCAAAAATGAAAATTGTGTCATCACTTACTCAACCTCGTGTTGTTCTAAACCTGTATGGGTTTCTCTGTTCTGTTGAACTCAAAAGAAGATATTTTGAAGAATGTCGGTATCCAAACAGTTGATGGACCCCATTGACTTCCATGGTTTTTTTTTTTTTTTTCACTATGGAAGTCAATGGGGTCCATCAACTGTTTGGATACCGACATATTATTACAGAGAGTAATATTTTATTGGGGTATCTGTACTTTTACTCAAGTACTTGATTTGTGTCCTTCATCCACCACTCCACTGCTAAAAAAAAAACCGGATTATTGTAGTGACTACTCTGTAGACTGTTCATTAGTAGTTAGGCTACTTCATAGTTATTTTTCTTGAACCTATTGATTAACTAACTGATACTTAACTTAAAAATTATATTACATAATGATTAGTTAACACATCTTCCTTAGTAGTTAAAGGGATAGTTCACTTTGAAATTAATTTTTGGTATGTTTTAGCTTACCTCAAGGGCATCCAAGATGTAGGTGTCTTTTTTTCCGCAGTAGTTTCAATTTTGATATTTTTAGGTCAAACCGTTCTTGTCTGTCAGTCATATAATGCAGGTCTATGGTCACGGTCTCAAAGAGCATGCACAGAGTCCAAATTAAAACAATTCCCCTTCATCCAAATTAAACAATTCCCCATCGTAAGTACACATTGATGGCCTAAGACACGAAACGAGCGGTTTGTGTGAGAAAACGAACAGTATTTATATCGTTTTTACCTCTTATACACAGCCATGTCCAAGTGATCTGATCTGACGTGTACGCAGACTGGTGCATAGATATATACACACTAGATGTCGCCTTAAAGACATTCGTTCCAATGAACTGCCGTAGACAAGGCGACATCTAGTGTGTATATATCTATGCACCAGTCTGCGTACACGTCAGATCAGATCACTTGGACATGGCTGTGTATAAGAGGTAAAAACGATATATATATATACTGTTCGTTTTCTCACACAAACCGCTCGTTTCGTGTCTTAGGCCATCAATGTGTACTTACGATGGGGAATTGTTTAATTTGGATGACGGGGAATTGTTTTAATTTGGACTCTGTGCATGCTCTTTGAGACAGTGACCATAGACCTGCATTATATGACTGACAGACAAGAACGGTTTGACCTAAAAATATAAAAATTGAAACTACTGCGGAAAAAAAGACACCTACATCTTGGATGCCCTTGAGGTAAGCTAAAACATACAAAAAATTAATTTCAAAGTGAACTATCCTTTTAAAGGGATACTTCACCGTTTTTTCATATTAAACTATGTTATTCCCTTAACTAAGACGAGTTGATACATACCTCTCTCGTCTCAGTGCGTGCACTCAATCGCTCTGGCGCGCGGTGACACTTTGATAGCACTTAGCTTAGCCCAGTTCATTCATTAGGGACCAAACAGAGATGAAGCTAGAAGCGACCAAACACCTCCACGTTTTCCCTATTTAAGTTCAGTTACACAAGTAGTTACACGACCTGCGCCGAGTCGAAGTGCTATTCCGCCATACATTATATTTATCCTTTTTTACCCGCTTAGAAAAGCGCCACGTTTTA
This sequence comes from Leuciscus leuciscus, assembly GCF_965113295.1. Classification (NCBI taxonomy): domain Eukaryota; kingdom Metazoa; phylum Chordata; class Actinopteri; order Cypriniformes; family Leuciscidae; genus Leuciscus; species Leuciscus leuciscus. Next base: position 4,732,205 of record NC_138726.1, read on the forward strand.
TTTTGTGTCACCATACTTGGTCGTGCAACTACTCGTGTCGCCGCGCACCAGAGCGATTAAGTGCACGCACTGAGACGAGAGAGGTATGTATCAACTCGTCTTAGTTAAGGGAATAACATAGTTTAATATGAAAAAACGGTGAAGTATCCCTTTAACAGTAGTGAAGTAATGAAGAATTACCTATTAGTTCTTCAATAATTCCTTATTAGTTATGCAGTAAGTAAGAAACGGTATTCTAAAGTGTTACAGACATTTCTCCTTATATATAACCTTTTTTTTTTTTTTTGCCATAAATGGAGTCAAGAACCCTAGAGTTCTAAATAGAACTTTTCTAAGAGTGCAGAGAAATGCTGAGATTGTTTTGCTGAACAATGCAGCCTACGGCTCAGCTGTTCGAGGCCTGCTTAAGCGAGTCCATGACAGGAACACACATCTACATGTGTGTGTACATCTGTGTACATCTACATCTGGCTGCACAATGTCTCTGCTTCATGTGACTGTGTTGCTGTTGTTCCCACACAAAGAAGCAGTGGGGTGGTGGAGGGGGGGGGGGGGGGCTCTACAAACATGTATTATACCAGTGGATGTCACAGTCGCATGTGGCAGAGAAGAGCTCTGATTGGCTGGGAGGGAGGGAAAATATTTTCAAGGAAATTAATTAAATACTACAAACAAATAGGCTAGAATAAACAGCGCACTGCATAAAGAGAGTGTGTACTCTCGCTCTCAGACTTGGTCAGTGATCAGTAGCACACATTATGACACACAAGTCTGGCCAGAACTTTCACACACACATCATATAATCTGAAATCAAAACCACTACACTTAAAGCTGCAGTCCGTAACTTTCGGTGCTCTGGTGGTTAATGAACAGAACTGCATTCAGAAAATGGATTCATGATGTAGGCTACTCGCTTATTATATAAATTTAGTCAAATTTTAACACAAAACAAGTTACGGACCGCAGCTTTAAAGATGTAATGCAGCAATGATCGATGATAGTTGTTGGGGTTTAAAAACTGTAGCTCATCGACTTAACTCTTCTGACACTATTGAATGAGAACTAAATTTGGAAGTGAATTGAGCTGGATAATGTTACTAGCTTTGCCACATTTACATGGACACTTATACATGAACGCTAAATAAAGTGATGTGAGTGTTTATATGTCACAAGCGGATTTAATCTTTTGACATGCGCACACTGTAGTCACAGAGCCCTCTGTTGTTGCATACTACTATTAAACAATCCTCGTTTTCTTTTTTTTAAAGAGCAGGTTTAAGATTGATCTAATATGGAAAATAACTGCAATATAGAATTAGTAGCAACATGTTAACAATGTGCTAAATCATGCTAGTAACATGTTAAATCATTCTAACAACGTGTTAAATCATGTTAGCAACAAGCTAAATCATGCTAACAACATGCTAGCACTGTGTTAAGTCTTGTTAGCAACTTGTTAAATCATTTTAGCAACATGTTAAATCATGCAAACATGCTAAATCATGCTACCAGCTTGCTAGCAATGTGTTAAATCTCGCTAACAACATGTTAAATCATGTTAGCAACATGCTATCTATCTATCTATCTATCTATCTATCTATCTATCATCTCTATCTATCTGTCTATCTGTCTATCTATCTGTCTATCTATCTGTCTATCTGTCTGTCTGTCTATCTATCTGTCTGTCTATCTGTCTGTCTGTCTATCTATCTATCTATCTATCTGTCTATATATCTATCTATCTATCTATCTATCTATCTATCTATCTATCTGTCTATCTGTCTGTCTATCTATCTGTCTATCTGTCTATCTGTCTATCTGTCTATCTATCTATCTGTCTGTCTGTCTATCTATCTGTCTGTCTATCTATCTATCTATCTGTCTGTCTGTCTGTCTGAACACCTTTAAACTTCAAGCTTTTAAAAATGTCTGGTTTCAAGCCAATTTCAACATTTCAAGCCAACTTCAAAATTTGTCTTGAAAAACTTTTTTTTTTATCTAGTTAATATTTAAATATTAGAGTACACTTTATTTCAATGGTCCACTTTAGAGAGTCTATTAACTATACGTAACTTTAACTACATGTCAACTAACTTAGTATTAATAGACTGTTAGTTTCAGGTTCGGATTCAAAGTTACTTATAGTCAGTATAATGTCTGTTGAGGAGCATCAAAATAAAATGTTAGCAGAAATGAAGCAGACAGTCTACTGATGATGACTGCTAGTTGACATGTAGTTGCAAAGTTACTTATAGTTAGTACTAGAATGTCTAAAGTGTTACCAAATGTTATTATATTTGTCACCATATTTATTCTGTAATTTATTTAACAGATAGCATTCATTTTTATGCTTCCAGTCCTGGTCATCAGGCTAGACTCACAAAGTAATTTTAGCATGTTTCACATTATCAGATTTCACACAGCAGTGGAATACTTGGACAAATACAAAATGACCCCTGAAAAACAGATGCAAGTATTTGGGTGGGAGGGAGCAGTCGACTGCTGGCAAGCTCTTTAGGCAATATATGACCGTAAGATGAAGTCACAAACATTGCGACTGGAGTCGACTCCCACTCATCGAGAAACACAGTCAATGCTTTATGTGGAGAAGTACCAGCTGGTGCCACGGTCTCATAGTCCTCCATACTTATTTGTGTGCATCAGAAACTAGGGAATGAACATGCAATTTAAGCGTAAATCCACATCGACCATCTTCGGCTGTGTATTTGCATTACTCCTTCCCAAAATCTGCTTTGCTGAGAAAAGTAAGTAACTCTTGTTTCAGATATTAGATTGTAATATTGGCTATTTGGTGAACTGTCATCAGCAACACTATTGTGTCGGTGCAACATGTGTCAGTCTCTCTCTCTGTGGGTATTTCATATGATGTAGGGGTGAATTTGGGGTGATTGGGACACTTCTTGCCATTGAGTGTCCCGATCAACCTGAATTCAAGTGATTTCAGCTCAGGCAGTGGCAATAAAAAGACGCCATGTCTGTTCATTGTCATTGGATGTAGAGAATGTAGAGGTTGGAAATATGTCATGTTCAAAATACTTTCCTACACTCATTGTGTCATCAAACAAACTGCCCCTTAAAATGGGTCACACTTTATATTTGGTGTCTTTACCTACGTGCATACATCAAAATTAATAATAATAATTGTTAGGTACAATAAACGCATTGTGTTGATGTCGTATTGCTATTGAAGTGGATAAGGTTAGGACAGGTTTGGTGGTATGGGTAGGTTGTGTAATTATAGATGTAATTACAATGTAATGTACTTTTATGTATATATAATTGACCGTTCGCAAAGACCCGCCCCCTTTAGTTACTGTTGCTATGTCCGACATGCCACGCCGCTCTCACGCCACACCATGTTCTCACGCAGTGAAAAATACATCGCGGAGCAGAGAGGACACTGACAACGCGCTGACAGACAGGACAGACCAGGTTACTTTTGGGTTACTTTTGATATGAAACAAAGTCTCACCCTTCAAATTTGGTAATTTTTTTAAGAAATTTAAACAATAAATACCGTTTTGAGGCTCTTTGATGTGTCTGACAGATCGCTGTAAAGCCTCTTAAAGCTGCTCGTGAACCGATCATCTCTTCCTTCTAGTTAATTTATAGCATCAAATAAACATGAATGAACATAAGAAGGAATGTTGTTTTAACCGCGGAAAGCTGTCAGTACACACCGTTTCTCAAGTTCATGTCCACCGACGTTTATCTACTAACTCTCCTGACTGCTTTGTCGGACAAAAATGGCGGATTCGGCGGATTATGATTGGTCAGATCGCCTGTCAATCAAACTCCCTGCGAGGGGTCAATTGCACTGTGGCTACGTTCACACTGCAGGCTGAAACGACCCAATTCCGATTTTTTTGCCCCTATGCGACCTGTGTCTGATCTTTTCATGACAGTCTGAACGACACAGATCCGATCTTTTCAAATGCGACCCAGGCCACTTGGGTATGTGGTCCCAAATCCGATACATATCCGATCTTTTCAAATGCGACTTCAGTCTGAACGGCCAGGTCGCATTTATCCGACCCGCACGTCATTGATACGCGAAAAACGTCATAATCCTGCGTTGAAGTAGTCGTCGGTTTGAAAACGGACTGCATATTCGTCGAGCTGAGGTAAATCTGCCGAACGGGTCGACCTCGACGAGCCCGTTAATAAAAAAAAAAATAAAAAAAAAAGAGCCCACGGCCATTATATATACGTTATGTTAACTTATTTGTGCTGGATCTGATATTAGATAGGTCAGCGGCTGCTGTCTGGCTCTTGTGTAACGGTCGCTGCGCGTGCTCGTGTGTGTGTGTGTGTGTGTGTGTGTGTGAGAGAATCACAGTTAAAGTTTAGCTACTTCCGCAAACAATAAGTGACGTCGTTGACCGTTGAGTACTCTTCTGCGCATGCGGGTCACTTCTGGGTCATTTCACGTTCACACAGGAGATCACAAAAGGTCGCATTTAATTGGAAATGTGAACGGCCTTGCAAAAAAATCGAATTTTTTCAAAAAATCGGAATTGAGCATTAAGCCCTGCAGTGTGAACGTAGCCAAATGAATAATTTAAATGTTAGTGTGTTTTCAACACACTTTCTATTGTCAGTATACAGTATGTAAATGAAGAATGTTTACTTGTTCTCTGTGTTACCCAATTCACATTTACTTTTGACAGCTCCATGTCTTTCAGCTCTTCCCCTCCGTTTGGCCTTAAACACTTGTGTTCGCTGACATCCGGTTTGAAATGTTGACTACAAACATGGAGGTTTTTCAGATTTCCCCGTCGCGTAATTCTCTCAGTATTTACGATTCTTTGCATCCTTTAGCCGACGCCTTCAATGCGGCGGATCCGTCACTGGAAACCGAAAGTTACTCACTTCTGCTAAACGTTCATTCTTTGAATTCTGGAACAAAACAAGTCGATACCATTGTGACTAAAAGTTTGCTAAGAAGTATTTCCTCCTAAAGAAAAGGCGTTATTTGAGTCCGTAAGCGTATTATAGCATGCTGGTGGGAGTGGCCTTGGATGGCAACATGCCCAGTGCATTATGGGTGTTGAAGTGTTCATACCAATTTGGAAAAAGGGAAGAAACGGCCTTCTTCAGCACCAATTAAAAATAAATAAATAAATAAATAAATTCACCTTTCTACTGTATAGGCCCATTTTGCCAGTGGTGAAGCATCACTTAATATTGTAACGCAGCTGAGAAAAGCAGGTGAAGACGAGGATCTAAACGCAGGGTGATTTAATAAAGTAACACAAAACAGAGAACACAGAACTCGAAGAACAAAGGAACAAAACCTTGGGAATCACAAAGAGAGGTGACCATTACACGTACAACAACTGACAAAGTAACAAGTGAAACACAAGGGCTATAAATACACAGGGACAAACAAGCTAAGCTAGATAACAAGGGGGCGTGGCTTATTAGAAACACCTGGGAAGACTAATAAACAAGAAAAACTACAAAGGACTACAAAACATGACACAGAACAGGAAATAACAAAAGTCCACACAAGACAGGAATCATGACAAATATAAAGTTGGGCCAAATGGTAATATTTGTTTTCTCTCTGCAGTTTGTACAGTCCCTTCAGGGCCTGTGACGATTAAAGAGAACAACACAGATGACACAGTTGTTGTCCACATTAACACAACAACAAAGGATGTAACGCTGAATCTCACAGAGAATCCTGGAGATGCATTCTATCTGAGAGGTTCAGAACTGATAGCAAAGAAAGGCCTGGACTTTGAAGTATGTTTATTTCACGACTTTCCATTATCTTGTGCGCAATTTGAGTAATAAGACTATGATGATCCTGCTGGAAAAGCCAGTTAAAACCTGCTTCACTGCAAACAGTTATTTGCTTCATCAGTATTTTTTGTCTTTTTTTTCCAAGTACAAATATCTAAACAATCATAAATCAAGATACATTTACTTGAGGTGCAAAATAACTTAAATAACTCAACTTAATAAAGATATTAAGTCTTGTTTTCTGGAGAGAAAAAATAAATAAATTAAGTTTGTGCTTAAAAAAAAGAAGAAAATATCTGCCAGTGGGGTCAAAAAAATATTTTATTATTTTTCTGACCCCACTGGCAGATTTGTTTATTCTTGTTTTAAGCACAAATTATTTAATATCTTAATATTTTTATATAAAAATAATTTTGCTTCTCAAGTAAATGTATCTTGAACTAAGAATTTTTTTAATATTTTTTTTATGAAAAGCAAGAAAAAAATACTAAGCAAGAAAAACTTTTTTGGCAGTGATAAAGGGATGGTTTGGAGTAAAATCAACCTAGGGTCCTTTGCACCATGACCTCGATCCTATGATGTATCTCGTAAATTACCCCACTAATAATGCCCAGAATGGTACCAAACTTCTACAGTAGTACAAATAGGTTCTGTACTCATAAAACGAGGCATTGGAAAGTTTGTAAGTACATCAGGAGTTTATTTAAATAACATTTGCCTGATGGCTAATGCTACCGCTAACTCTTACGTCAAGGGTGGGGGTGTTTGGCCCGAGGTCATGGTGTAAAGGACCCTAGGTTGATTTTACTCCGAACCATCCCTTTATGATGCGGCAGCTGTGTTTACATGGTTTCTAGCTTTCATTCGTGGTCACTATCTGATCCAAGCTGGTTTAGATGATGGTTAATCAGACAAATTACCAGCCAGTGGACTTGGTTTAAACCTGGTGGTGGACCAAACTGGACCGACAACAAACCAGCTGTCATCTTCCAAATACCAGTTTGACTGATCTTAAGTTAATATGACTTTGGTTAAACACGATGAAAATGCACAATGAACGATCACAGCAGTTTGATCCTAACTTCAGTTGATATTAACCTGTTTTCCAGACCCTTTCAGGTCCTGAGGAGCTAACTGTCCAGGTCCGGTGTAATAAAACTGGCTACAGAAGTGTAAGTTACTCACAAGTACAATTACAAGTAAATGAATTCTAGGCAGATGAATGTAAAACTAAAAGGCAGAGACTATTTGCTCTGTGCAAACAAGTGAAAAGAGCAGCATTTTCATTGCTCTAATTGTTAAATGTATTTAGATGCCATTTTATACTTGGCTGGCTGATACTACAGTAGTCAACATTAGAAGTGGATCAAAACCTTTCATCAAAGTTATACATGAATTTTGTACAATACACGTTCTTGTCTTAGGACAACTTTGATGAACTTTTTTGATCCACTTCAAATGTTGACTACTGTATTTACCCATCAGTGTATTGTAGTATAAAACAGTATGCAATAACAACATATTGAGTGTAAATTATTAAATTTATTTAAATCATTAAATGGATGCTGCCTTATTGGGACAAATCTCTCCCGACACCTTCCCCTAACCCAACCCGACTAATACTTTTTTAAATCACTTTAGTTCCAGTTTTCCAATATTTTTAATGCGAAGACATCCATGCATCCGTATATTGCAGATTGCTATAATAGTTTTTCTCAGATTTTTTTTTTTTTTTTTTTTTTAAAGATGAAGCCAGCTGTTACATCTGTAGTTTTGACCTTTTTATATTAATTTGTACATTTTATCTACAGATCACTCTGATTGTGATTGTTCGTGTTGAGAATATCAATGACAACACTCCATCATTTGGCCAGAGCGAGTATACACTTAACGTAAATGAGGTGAGAGCATGCTATTCAACATTTGTCCTAGTAAGTTGGTCCTGCAACAACATTTGTACTGTCTGAATTTTAGAGCAAGTGTTCGGCTTTGTGGCTTAATCGACATTCTAATCAACCAAAAATTTCAAATATTCAGGGTTGAGTTTAAAAATTATACGTTAAATCAGACAGCAAACAGTTTCTAGACCAACTTTCAATGTAAGGATGTTGTCATTCTAGTCCATAAATGTTACATTGTGTGTATTGCACAGCTCACACCAGTTAATACCAGCATTGGCCTGATTGAAGCAATCGATGATGATTCTGAGGTTCTGTATTATTCTATAGAACCAACTTTGGTAAGTAACCAATTCCTTTTATCTAGATTTTTAAAAATTAAAAACAACAGGAGAAGTTTAGCAGAAAGTCCAAGATGCTCTTTTTCATATAGCAAAAGAACCAAAGGCTCAAAAAAGACAAAACAGGGTTACACTTTATTTTAAGGTGTCATTGTTACAGTCTAATTATATATTTAAGTACTGAGTAATATTAAGCAACTACATGTACTTACTATAGGGTTAGGGTAGGATTAGGATTTGGTTGAGGGTTAATGGTTGAGGATTTGGTTAATTGCATGTAATTATGCATAATTACTGTTATTACTACGGTAAGTACATTTAACATATACAACAAGGAAACTAAAATAAAGTGTTACCCAAAACAGAACCGCAAAAGCATCATAAATGTGACTAGTGTGATATTACAAGTCTTCCGAAGTCATATGATCTCTTTGTGTGAAGATCAAAGTGAAACTTACAGGTATAGTTCACCCAAAAATGGAAAAACTGTCGTTAGTTACTGATCCTCATGTCGTTCCAAACTCGTAACACTTTCGTTCATCTTCAAAACACAAATGAAGATATTTTTAATGAAATCTGAGAGATTTCTGTCCATCCATTGAAAGTCTATTTCACCCAAAACTTCAGCTTGGGTAAATGCTTTAAAGTGTTTATAATGACATAATAGGTTCATAATGAGCAAAAACAATCCATACGAAAAGAGCAGTTTAATGCAAGTCTTCTCAAGAGACACAATCACCTATTATGAATGAGGAGCCAGAACCAATTAGTTTCGGTAGAGTGACCTGTAGCAAAGTTACTTGTTATGGGAAGAAGGAGGCAGGAACCAGCGAACGTTCACAGACTTTAATAATAAAATAAGCAAATACAAAATGAAAGTAAAGACAGCAGTCCCTCACGGACGACTGCTGCCACATATAATAAAACAGAAAAAAAAAACACAACATAAATCCAGGCCTGTCCTCTCTCATCCTTCAATGTCGTCGCTCCTCCTTTTATGCTTCCGCTCCTCTGTAAGAGATACGAGACCGGTGCTTCACGCAGGTGACGCTCATCAGTAATCAGTAACCACTTGTCCTACTCGCCACATGACCATTTACCATGTGCTCTATGTACTGTATGTGCGTTGATCAATGTTTATGTGAATAAAAGTCTAACTCTGTTCATCATATAAAGTGATTGTGTCTCTTCAGAAGACTTGGATTAAACTGCTCGCTTCATATAAATTGAAAATGAACTTTTTGAAGCGTCAAGGTTTGGGGTGAATGGATCTTTAATGGAGGTAAAGAAGGTTTCAAAGATGAATGAAAGTCTTGTGGATTTGGATGGCATGAGAGTGAGTGAGTGATTGATGGCTGAATTTTCATTTCTTGGTTAAACCATCCCATTAAGTAATTAATAGCTGAAAATCAAACATCGTCCTTCAAGATGCTTAATGTCAGGTCTGATTCCAATGATGGAAAATCCCATTGGCTCTCATATGGCTTGTGACAAATTCCAACAGTTATGTTTAAAAATGTGCAAGCTTGAATGAGAATTTAGAGCTATTGGTTTGGCACAATATCAGTATGAGCAAAGCTGGGTTTACACTGTATGATTTTGGCCATGATTTACCTGTCTGAGACATCCATGCCAGTGGGAATATTTGTGGCTGATATACTGGGAGACAGAGGTGGCGCTTCTCACCCTGATACCCACCCATGAACCTCTTCTGCCTCTAGAGGTCCCATCCATCACAGAGTGTTCTTCATCGCCGTTGGTCCCGTCCAGCACAGAGTTGTCTTTGTCGCCACTAGTCCAGTCCAACACCAAGCCTGTTTCCTCACCCAGCACCTGTTCTATGCCACTGATGTTTACCCAGCATTCCTCTCCTGCCTGCTCCACTGAAGCCAGCCATTCCTTCAGCCCTTCGGCTCCCCTGTTGGCTCCGCCATACAACCCGGATCCACATTGGGGCTTTCTCCCTGTGAGCCCTCAGCTTCACCTGAGACCATCATCCTTCCGGCTTCACCTTGGCTCCTCCCTCCATCAGCTCCACCTCGGCTACGCCCTGGCTCCACGCCCCCTCGGCTGCACCTGGGACCATCGTCCTTCCGGCTCCACCTTGGCTCCTCCCTCCATCAGCTCCACCTCGGCTACGCCCTGGCTCCACGCCCCCTCGGCTCCACCTGGGACCATCGTCCTTCCGGCTCCACCTTGCCTCCTCCCTCCATCAGCTACACCTCGGCTACGCCCTGGCTCCAAGCCCCCTTGGCTGCACCTGGGACCATCATACTTCCGGCTCCAACTTGGCTCCTCCCTCCATCAGCTCCACCTCGGCTATGCCCTGGCTCCACGCCCCCTCGGCTCCACCTGGGACCATCATCCTTGCGGCTTCACCTTGGCTCCTCCCTCCATCACAAAACCTTGGCTCCTCCCTCCATCAGCTACACCTCGGGTACGCCCTGGCTCCACGCCCCCTCGGCTGCACCTGGGACCATCGTCCTTCTGGCTCCACCTTGGCTCCTCCCTCCATCAGCTCCACCTTGGCTCCTCCCTCCATCAGCTACACCTCGGGTACGCCCTGGCTCCACGCCCCCTCGGCTGCACCTGGGACCATCGTCCTTCTGGCTCCACCTTGGCTCCTCCCTCCATCAGCTCCACCTCGGCTACGCCCTGGCTCCACGCCCCCTCGGCTGCACCTGGGACCATCGTCCTTCCGGCTTCACCTTGGCTCCTCCCTCCATCAGCTCCACCTCGGCTACGCCCTGGCCCCACGCCCCCTCGGCTCCACCTGGGACCATCGTCCTTCCGGCTTCACCTTGGCTCCTCCCTCCATCAGCTACACCTTGGCTACGCCCAGGCCCCACGCCCTCTCGGCTGCACCTGGGACCATTGTCCTTCCGGCTCCACCTTGGCTCCTCCCTCCATCAGCTCCACCTCGGCTACGCCCTGGCTCCTCGCCCCCTCGGCGAAGAGAAAGGTGACCAGGCTGTCATCACTCTACCATCGCCATGGACTTCCAGACCTTCGGCTGCGCCTCATTCCTCCACCGCTACGGCTCTGTCGGGCTCTTCCTTCCCTCCGGCTTCGCCTCTGTCACTCACACCATTGTCACCTCAGTCCTCAGGCACCCAAGCTCTACCTCGGCCACTCATCACCACGTCTCCACCTTGGTCTCCTGGTCCAACAATGTCGCCTGGTCTCTCGGTCCATCAGGCTCCGCCTGGGCCTCCACATCTCCCGGCATCACTGCTGTTAAGCTCAAGTTTCCACCATGGCTCCTCCCTCCATCAGTTCTGCAGTAGGTCACCTTCCTCCTGGCTGTCTCCTTGGTCACTCTGAGCTCTTATCAGCTGTCCGCTCCTCCATGGGACCTTCCACCATCAACTCCACCCTTTTTTTTTTTCTGCCAGCATCCCTCCCTGCCTCCTGATCTGCGTCGGCACCTCGTCCACCTCCAGAGCCTCCACCCTCCCTCCCTCACATCATCAGTTACGGCGCGAGGAGGCGTCTTTTGGGGGGTGTTTCCAAAATACAGGTTAAAATATAAAGGTGACCGAGCCTTCTCAGTGGCTGCTCCTAATCTCTGGAATAGTCTACCTGTTCATAAAAGAACAGCTCGGACTGCTGAATTTTTCAAGCTGTTGCTTAAGACCCACCTGTATTCCTTAGCTTTCGTTTCGAGTTGAGACATTTTCTGTTGTGTATGTTGTTTATTTGTTTGTGTCCCCTGATATTGTTGTCAAGCACTTAAGTCAACTATGGTTGTTTTTAAATGTGCATTCTGTCCGTGTTTACTCTCGTTTACATGGACTTTTAGTTTGTTTTCCTTAGTTACCTGTTTCTTTTGTTCCTCTGTTTCTGCCAGCCCTTAGTTGCCATACTAATTTATTTGATCATCACACCTGTTCTTATTTGTGTTCATTATCATTTTGTATTTAAGTTCCTCACTGCCTTCAGTGTCCGGTATTGTTTGTGCTGCATTGTGCTTGATCCTTTTGGATGATCTGTGCTGCTTTATTTATTAAACTACTCTGTTATTTTAAACTACTTTACCTATCTTCATCATCTTTGGACTTTAAATGTTACACTGACAACAAGCAACAATCGTAAAGGACTATTGTAAATTGTACACTGTGCACCTGGCTTTAATGACATTGTTGCTTGAACCATTACTTTAATATGACCGTTTCTTTACAGAACAGATACTTCAGACTTGAGACCATGTATACGCCAAACATCCTTGTGAACAAAGTTTTAGATTACGATGTCATCCAACAGGTGAAACTGATCTTGTATGCGCAGGTATGTGAAATGAATTTGAATTTGAATTTGAATGCGTTAAAAGTTCTCTCTTGATCTCACGTTTAACACGATCAAGTCTTGACTCTATCAGGATACTCCACTGCCATCGCAACATACTCCGCTGCCATCACAACCGAGTGAACGCTCCTTCACAGCTACAGCAACCATCACCGTCAATATTATAGACATTGATAACCGTCCTCCGTGGTTTCAACCATGTACAAGAGTAACCATTGGTAATGCCAAAATCTGCCTGAGCCTCGGCTACAGGGGCAGGGTGAACTTAACAGAGAAGCAGGTACATTATCATTCATATTATGACCATGGTTAATAAATGTAATGCTGTATTTCAGAATTATCCATACAACATGTATATTTCCAGGAGGGAGCCTTGCAATTGCAGCCAGGTCCAGTGTATGCCAGAGATGGAGATAAAAGCAGAAATGAAGAGATAAGCTATAAAATTGTTCGAGGTAGTAAAGCATTTTTCCTAAAATAACTGTTGCCCCTCAATTTTCAACATGAACTGCACAAGCTATCATTTCTGTAACTGCCTAGGAAATGAAGACAACATATTTCAGATTGATGAGAACTCCGGCAACATATCCATGCTGAAACCAGCAGATATAGCAGGCCCAATCTCCCTCTTAGTTTTGGTGAGTTTCTTGTACATATTATAAAAACTAGAATATGCATCCTCACAATATCTGCTCGAGCCTGAGAGCAGATACAGCTGAATCACTGCGTAATTTTGATAACAGCAGCCTTCCTTTATTTGTCCTTCCTAGGCTTCTCAGGTATTAAACCGAGATCAGTTTGCCACCACTTCAGTCACCATTGATGTAATGAAAAAGAGCAGAAATCCTCCGAGGTTTGAGAAAGAACGATATGAAGGGTATGTTTACATTACTTCAGGGCCTGAAAACATGGTGCTAAGAGACAGGACGACCAACAGACCCTTCAGAGTCAGAGCAAGGGATGAAGACTTCGCAAGTGTAAGTTTCAAGTTTAAAATTATGGTCACCCATAAACATGAAACCCATTTAATAAGAGATTGGCAGTTTCTCCCTTTGTTTTTCAGGGAATCAATCCTGATATAAAATATGAAGTGCAATACAGCAGCTATGTCAATATCACAACAGATGGGTTTATACTTTTGAAGAAAGCAGTTCGGACCGATTCCTTCGCTTTGCAGGCAAGTAAATATGTTTAGTTGCATCTATTTTGAGATAGATGCTTTCTACTTTCACAGTTAAATGGTTCTTCTTTGTCAACCCTCACTGAAAGCATAGCATTTACCAAAGCTTTTACCACTTGATTTTGTCATGTCTGGCTATTGAAAGACCCCTTTATATAGGCATCTTTAACAAACTACTATAGTGAAAAAAGTGTGGTGAAAGATTTACTTTGAAGCAAGTTTCACTCAGAAATTGCTGGTAAAAACAACAACAACAAAGAAAACATTGAAGTGGACAGAATCAAATAGTGTTTTCTTGTAAAACAAACTTCAATAATGTTTTTCAAACACTTGCACTTAAGTGTACTTACATGAAAAAAAAAAAAAAGTCTATGTTGTATTGCAAAACACAATCTTTTTTTACAGTGTACTTGCATAAAAATAAATTAATAAAATAAAATAATCAGGTAAGACTTTATTTCATGGTGACATAGTTACATTTTACTTACTCAAATAAGTACTGACTAATATTAATTAACTACATGTACTTACTATAAAGTTACGGTTTGATTTGGGTTAGTTACTTGTAATTATGCATAACTTACAGTTACTACCATAGTAAGTACATGTAGTAGTGTGTAACTACGTCACTTTAAAATAAAGTGTTAACTGAAATATAAAATATATATAAAATAAAATAAAATAATGTCTATGTTGTATTGGAAAACACTTGCTGCTATTGAGGTCATAATCTTTTTTACAGTGTATGTACTTACATAAAAAATAAATAAAATAATGTCTATGTTGTATTGCAAAGCATAATCTTTTTACAGTGTACAGTATGTACTCGCATAAAAATTAAATAAAATAAAATGTCTTTGTTGTATTGGAAAACACTTGCTGCTATTGAGGTCATAATCTTTTTTTACAGTGTATGTACTTATTATGAAACAAAAAATTCATAAATAAATTCTATTTGTATTGCATGGGTATGTACATAGTTTGCACATTGTTGTTAAAGACACTTTATATAAAGTAGGTCCAAAAGACTTCCGGTCACTTTGCTATTGCAAACTTCTGTCAATGTTAAGGCTAAAATCTTTCAAATAGAATCTGAATTTGAATTGTTTGTTTCATCGCCAGCTTCGGGCGGTGGACGTGTCCACTGGCGAGTCAGGGACAGCTGCTCTCTCTGTCCTTGTAATACCATGTAAGTTTGCATCTAAAATGTTAATTAACCCACTCAGTGTGAAATGTTTATCCAGCATGATGGCTGTCTAACGTTTCTCCACATCAGCCACGGGGGTCCAGTCGCCCGACGAGAGCTTCCGCGCAGGAGACATGGCTTTACTGGGCTTCGTAATGGCCGCTTTACTGGTGCTCTGCCTCATTGTGATCGGCTATCTGATATCCCGTGTCAAGAAGGGGAATCCTGACGCGTTCAAGTTGTCTGAGGTCAGCATCTTCTCATCAAAGCTCAGTGAGTCCAGCTCTGAGTGTCCACTTTGTAAAAGAACTGAGGCTTAAAGGGTGACATATTATGCCTCTCTTCACAAGAATGTGTCTGTGAAATTTCAGCCCCAGATCATTTATTACAGCTTGTCAAATTTGCCCCTTTTTGGGTGTGAGCCTTTAAATGCAAATGAGCTTCTGCTCCGCCCCCGTTCAGAAGAGGCCGATCCTTTACACAAGCTTCAGATACTCCGGCGATAACAAAACAGGCCAATCTCACTCATCCAGAAATAACCAGTAGCGAGTGAAGCCTTACGGAGAGACTCAGGAAGAGTTTAACTTTTAGACGCACCTGGACGTGTCTGAATGGTTAGTGGAGACATTTATGTAGTTGTTGTGGAGTTACATTGATTAATCTCATCGACTTGCATGAACTTGAACTTTTTCACAAGTTAACAGTTCCCTGAGGACTTTATAAGACAGCTGTGACATGTTTTGGTCAGATAGTGTTCAGTGCTCGTTTGTGCAGCAACGACAGAACAATCTGCATGTTTTGCTCGAACTTTTGCCATTACGTTAGAACTGGTCTCTGTTGTTGCTTCTGAAAACCAAATGGCATCGCCGTGGGCGTAAACGTGAAGATTAAGGGGCGGAAATATTATAATAAGATCGTCATCCTACGTCAGAAGGAGAGCGAAATCTGATCGGCTTATCTTTTGACATGCTTGCAGAGAAAGGCTCACTAAAACAAAGTTAGGTTGTCACTTTTCATGTTTTCTGGATTGGTAGATGCACCGGAGACCCAATTATAGCACTTAAAGGATTAGTTCACTTTCAAAAAATGATTTGCTGATAATTTACTCACCCCGATGTCATCCAAGACATCCATGTCTTTCTTTCTTCAGTCGAAAAGAAATTAAGGTTTTTGAGGAAAACATTCCAGGATTTTTCTACACAGAATGGACTTCAATGGCAACCAACTATACCAATGTTCAAAGAAGGTTCAAATGTCCGTCTCAATGCAGCTTCAAAGTCTCGACACAATCCCAGTTAAGAAATAAGGGTCTTATCTAGAGAAGCAATCGATCATTTTCAAAAAAAAAAAAATATATTTATATACTTTTTAATCCCGTCTTGTACCATCTCTGAGATGTGCCACGTATTACGTCATCACGTTGGAAAGGTCACGAAAAAAATAAAAATAATAATAATAATAAATTAAAACAAAGATGTTGGATGATTTTGAAGTTGGAGGAGAAAATGAGATGACATTTTTCGCCCTTCCCTACCTTTTGAACCGGAGTACACAGACAAATAACTTAGATGGATGACGTGACGCGTGACCTTTCCAACGTGATGACGCAATGCGTGGCACATCTCAGAGATGGTACACGACGGGCATTTGTGGTTAAAAAGTATATCATTTAAAAATAAATTTGGAAAATGACAGATCGTTTCGCCAGATAAGACTCTTATTTCTTAACTGGGATCGTGTAGAGACTTTGAAGCTGCATTGAGACGGACATTTGAACCTTCTTTGAACATTGGTATAGTTGGTTGCCATTGAAGTCCATTCTGTGTAGAAAAATCCTGGAATGTTTTCCTCAAAAACCTTCATTTCTTTTCGACTGAAGAAAGAAAGACATGGATATCTTGGATGACATCGGGGTGAGTAAATTATCAGCAAAACATTTTTTAAAAGTGAACTAATCCTTTAAACGCGAAAAAAGTCAAATTTTCATGATATGTCCCCTTTAAGAGAAAGTTCCTTAAGAACGCCGTAATCATGTAGTACAGCAGGTAATATTCAGCTCATGAAATTGTGAGATTAACCCTCTGCCCTCATTCAGTGTTTAGGGTCATGCTTGAAGTTTACTCAGCCCCCTAACAGGCCAAGACCGAGAGATAGCATGCAGTTCAACAATGATGGTTTCTTAAATGAAGGAGACACAGGGAGATCCAGAGCCAGGCGAGCTGAACTGAGAGAAGGGAGACTGGATGCGGTTCAAGCAACAAGAGTGCGAGTGATTCCTCGTGAAAGACTGAGGCAGTGCCGATCCTGTGGACTCCAGACGAGTTTCAACCATTCCCATCACAGTCCAGTCGTCCAAACCAAAGGGAAGGCCAATAAGAATAGAGTGAAGTCCATTCTGGCTAAAGAGAGGAGGAAGGATGACAGACACAAGAGCGTTTGGTTCAAGGAGAGCGAGGATTCTTCAGATATCGAGGTTGAGATCATCCCTGACACTATAGGGATTAAGCCTGAAGAGGAGGTGGAGAGAGTCGAAGGGGATTTCGCTTCCCATGCGCCGGAAGACAGTCAAATGGAACTGGGGGATTTGATAATGTCGAATATACAGGACTTGAGTAGCAGGGAAATTTCTGACGGCAGAGACGGACTGAATACAGACAGAAAAGATCCGTGAGGAACCGGCTTGAGCTCTTTTGCTCGTCAGAGACTCTGGAGTTTTTCAGTTCGGCTGTAACAAGATGTCTTCGCAAAAATGAAACACGGTTCAGTTGAGATGTGATTAATAGCAAAATACTGACACATTTAGTGATCAATATATGTGAATGATGATGCATTTTTTTCCATTGTGTGATAATGTGTGCTAAACTAAAATGTGTTATTGTAATGTGTCTATAATTTAAGAAAACAAACCTGAGAATTTAATGTTGGCTTGCTGCTTAATTTAACATCAGCTGTGTTTATGAATAATACATTGTGGAATACAGTGTTTTGTATTATTATGTAAATTATTATGTGATGGTGGGGTGGGGTGGGGTGGGGTGGGGATGCAAAATAAAGCAAATTTGAACCATTCGAGAAAGTATCCACACTTGATGTGATGCCTGACAAAAGAATATTATTAAAAGCAAAAACAAGCATGTTTAACAAGGCTATATTTACTTGAATACAGCTACTAGTTTCTGAATTGTTACACAAAGGATTTGTTGATGTCTTTTTTTTAAAGGTTTTGTCCTTTTAAATGTGTTTTTTTGTGGTAAACAAGGCTTTTCAGCAGTGTTGGGGTCTTTTTCACACCTTGGCTGGGCTTGTTTTGTTTTTTTTATCATCAAAATACAAATGTCCTTTTTTTGGCATACGTAAAGACCCTTTCACACCAAAAGTGAAATGAATAAGTCTCAGGCTGAAGGAAATACAAATTCAAGCCTGTAAATAAATAATAAATAAAATAAATTAAGCCTTTTTTTAAAAGATTTACACATTTGAATTAGCAGTAAAAATCCATCAAATTGAATTGAATAACCCTTATATATTTTAATTGAATAAATAAACAATTCTTAATCAATTATTCATTTAAAACGGGTAAGGATTATTCCATTCCATTTTGATGTCATTTTACTATTAATTCAAATGTGTAAACCTTAAGAAAAAAGAAAAAAGAAAAAAAAACCAAACAACTCTTTCAGCCATTCTGGATCACAGAAGAATAGGACACAGGTGAAGATCAGCAATTAAAACAGAATAATGAAACACAAATATGATGTTTATCTAAAAATCGTTTTTTTGCTTGATCATCAAAGGTCAGCAGCAAAGAAACCGTTTAATAAAGTGAGATGAAATTCATAAAGTATATATGTCATTTAACATAATTAATTATTGCAGGTTTGCATTTCACAATTTTTATTCATTTGAGGAATGTGTTTTTGTGCAAATGAGATGAGGAAATGCTCACATTTAGTCTAGGCGTCACCTTCTCTCAACATGGGGACAAAAGAGCTGTCAGTCAATTAATGGGAAAACAAAGTAACTTGCATTATTTTTTTTGAAAAGGTAACTCAGATTTTTGTCATTTTAAAAGTAATGTCTTTACTAGTTACTTGAAATAAAGTAATCTGAATACATAAGTCGCTCTAATTGTAATGTGTTACCCCAACACTGCTCTTCACTGAGAGGTGAGAGAGAATTATGAGAAATGTCAGTCAGACTAAGATTCCAACCCTGACAAACCAAAACAACATGCATCTGCAGTTATGCACATACTAATAAGCTCCTGAAGGAACATGGTGAAGGAAAGAAACTTTCCGTTCGCTCGACATCTATTGCAAAAGCATTTCTTATATTTTTGGAACAGCCTTCAATAAGCAGTTGTCATTCACTCATAAAAGTGTGAGCTAGACTAATGCATGCACCTTCCACTTGAGGGAGTCCTGAAGATGTTGTGCCAACGCTTCTCTGAAAACACTGCATGCTGGGCTTTTCTGGTGCGACGTGTGACGTCTTCTCCGTGTGCTCACTAGATATGTGTTGGTTGGCTTTTTAAAAGCTGTTAAAAACAGTACGAGAAATCAAAGCACTTGTGCCATTAGGCTCATTAAAATAAATATGCCTATTTACCAAAGTGTTTTTTAAATGCTTAACCCTTGTGCATCCTTATGGACATTTTGTCCTTTTCAGTTTTGTTTTCTGCATGTGTTAATGCTAACTGCATAGAATTTGCCACAGGTGTGTATTTTTATTGGAATTTTACTATTTCAGCACCATTTCCTTTAAAAAATCTATTTTGCACTAGGTACACAAAATACTTCCTCTCAACGCCTTTTGGACAAAAATGTCCCCATTGAAACCCATTAAAACTGCATTTTTAATCCCAGGGCCGTCTAACTATAAAATTATGCAATCTTTGTTAAGAGGCTTTCATTCTGTTGGCAAGGCTTCAAAATTTAAATTTTAAAAAAAAATTATCAGATGGTGCCATTTTTTCAGGTTTGGCCTATAAAGCAAATACTCGCTTTATTCCTGTTTTCTGCTTCGGCATATTATAGAGCCAATTGGATAAATTATGCCACGATAATTGTGTGTGTGTGTCAGTATGGATGTCTGAGTGTGGTTTGTGTGTTATAAAAAAAAATGTGTTTGTGTGCATGTGTGTGCATTTGCTCAACTGCAAATAACAAATCCAATCACAGTGTTCACCAGTGGAGTTTTGCTGGCGCCCAAACAAGATCTTACCGAAAGCTCATTATTTGAGATATCAACCTCAAATTTGGAACACAACTTGTTTAGACTTATGGTTTTGATTTTCTAGCCGTTTTAGACTTTAACTTGTTTGATAATAATAATATATATATATATATTATATAAAATATTGTTCATAAATAATTTTCATAAACTTAAACCTATATAACTTTTTGGGGGATTTACTTACTTCAGCAATAATCTGCCACGGGTCTTCTTTAAAATGATACCAAATTTAAGTCTGTGCTCCCAAACTTCAAATTTTTTTACAGTTTTTTGACGCAGACATTTTTGTCCTCTAGCTATGTGTAACTTTTTTTAATTGATGCACAAGGGTTAAATTCACATTTGCATTTATTCATTTAGCAATACATAATACAACAACTCACTTCATCCTATGCAGGCAATAACAAGTGAAATGCTGATTCAGACCATGTCAGTTTAATGTCTAGTGCAAGCATAAAAAATTCAATGAATGTGAAAATGCTCTTGCAAGTGATCAGTTGTCTGAGCGTATATGTTTGATATGTACGAGGATGTGTAAATGATGTGCATCTAATATATTTAGCACAAGAAGTGCAATAGTATCATGAAAGTTACGCTGGGCATCAACAAGGGCATTCGAGACACGGGAAATTCAATCTGCATATCAGATCCTCAAAATCCTCTTTCTCAGAACAGATGCGATGAAATATATATGATAAACCACGTTTTAAGGAAGTTTGGTGAGTGATCTTAGCATGAAGGAGGCTGCTGTTTTCTGCATATTTTGTATAAAAAGAACAGACACTGTTCATCAATAATTGATATGCAAGTATTCAGAAATTTGACATTGGTGGTATAATAGAAGGTTTTCAACAATTCATATTCAAAACAAATGCTTCTTTGCACTATTCAGCTTATAAAATCAAAATATTTTTGCTGAACCTTCTCTAGTCCAGATAAAATTCATTCGGTGTGTGGTTTTCAATCTCTTTGGCATTGACCTTTTTTCCGCACCTGATGCATTATGATTTTTAACTCGCTGGACTGCAACTATTTCTGCAGTAAACTCGTTTGAAATGATTTTTGTCTTTTCTTTGCCAGCGTTCACTCAGAATAGTCAGTATGGTCCCTGTTTCAGGTTTATCAATGAGACGTTAATGTAACATTATTCCTGCTCTCGGATGCAAAGTTTTCTGTTAGTTGAGCATCTCTTTATTCCACAGCTGTCATATTATGAGAAAAGCTTAATTTCACCATTTATCTTTAGCCCGGAGATTTACATGGTTTTATACATTATCTGCTGTCTCTGACATGCACAAAACAGACTTTAGCATAAATAATGTGCACAGTTTGGTAGATCACATCTTACCCACTGGCACATCTTACCCCACTCTCCATCTCCTGATGAAGACGGATGTTCAGTGACAAATATTGTGCAATATAATCTCTTGTGTTATACAGAAGAAATAAAGTCATAGATGTTTGGAACTATGTAAATGATGACAGCATTTTCAGAATTATCTTGAAATAAATGTATTACAGTTCATATTAATAAATGATTAAAACTCATACAGTACATGCAAGCACAGAATCAGACCTCAGAGTATCTTTACATTTAAGTGTTTTTTTTTCTTTCTCAAATTTACACATACTTCAATCACATGAAAGATCAAAACATGAAAATAAATTACATATAACAGCAGGAAAAATAGTTTAGATGCAAGACAAAATGTAGGCTACACCGTACACTCTAAGGGCGTTTTTCCACTGGGTTCGTTTGCGGCGGTCCGAATCCGAGTGCGCTAGTTCCCGGCGCCCCCCGCAGCGTTGGTCTGGTTTCACACTCAATTAGTTGTATCGAACCCAGGTGCGTTTGCAGTGATCTTACGTCATCGCAAACGCACACGGAAAACGCATGGAGAATACAACTCGACTGAGCATAGCTGTAATTTGTCTGTTTTTTTGGTGCTATTATGCACAACATAGTGAGAGACAACTACGTTTATGTTCATTACATGGTGTAATTCAGCACATATCCAGGGGACGCCGTGTTTCTGCTGCTCGCAGAAGATTTTTCACTGATGCGACAGTGATACGCATGCGCGGGATACTATACTTCCTGAACAAGCACGCACCCGAGTCCGTGTTGCTTGCACATTAACGCGAACCGCGCCACGGTTCGGGAGCAACCGAGCTCAGACCACCTCCTCCAGGTAGTCTCGGGTTCGGTACTCTAGTGCGCTCCCGGGTCCGATGACAGCGTTCACATTAGCGATTTTTCATGCGAACCGTGCCCCGGTCCGCACTAAACTGCCAGCGCTTTCACACTAGCACTTTTGGTGCGCACCCGGGTTCGAATGACGTCAGAGTTCGGTTCGTTTGGATGATGTGAACGCTGTCTTCCGATCTCGGGTGCGCACCCGCGAACCGTACTCGAGTCCGCTTAAAAAGGTGGTCTGGGGTACGGTTCATGTGAACTCGGGTACGGTTCGCTGCTGATATGAACGCAATCGTACCAAATCGCGGAAGTGAACCGCTATTGATGACGTCTAATGTGGTGCGTGCGTGTGTGTATACACTTACCTTGACGAAAAGCGGGATTGACGCACTGCAATCAGAGAGATGATTTCTGCTTGCCTCCACAAAAATTGTCTTCGGCGGGCGGGCGGACATCCCGCTGTCTTTGGAACGGTTTTAATACTTTTCCGGCAGACAGACGCAAGTGTGATTCTGTATATTTTCTTTGAAAACAAAACCAAAGGTTAAAAAAAACAAAAACAAATGTGAAGCGAGCAATTCTATCCATTTTGACGCCTTTTCATAGCGGTTACCAAGCAACACGAGTACGCGCCAGCTGCAGCTTGATGACGCAAGTACCGCGGTTCGGATACAAATAATATAATGTGAACACAGTCCATCGGGGGCAGGGGGAGGGGGGAGCAATCGAACTCGGGTTCGGAACAGGCAATCGAACCAAGTGTGAAAGCACCCTGAAAAACACTGGGTTGTTTCAACCCATGTTTGGGTCAAAAATGGGTCAAACCCATTGGGTTTAAAAATTCCAAGATAAAAGTTTAAACCAACAGTTAGGTTTGTCTATATTTGACCCAAACATGGGTTGAAAACCACCCAGTATTTTTTAGAGTGTATTTTAAGCCATTATAGGTTTAACTCAGACATCCAGCATGTATGTGGGCAAACGAATAAAACACAATTAAAACTGTTCAAGTCACACTCAATCATTGTTCTTTAAGTCATAACCTTCTCATGAACAGCCTTTGGTTCACCAGAAACAGAAAGAAATCAGTCCATTGTTGCATCAGTTAACAGAACCTGTCCAACATGGAAAAATACTGTAGTAAATTTTAGGATTTTACTCCATTCTCTTTAATACAGTTTACTGTAGTACCTTTATTATAGTATCGTTCAAAACATTATATAATGTATTTACTATAATATAGAGTCATTTTACTATGACATAGCCTAATATTGTCCTGTGAAAGCTGTCAGGATTTGGTCTATTGTCTGGATTGTTGGCAGAGTTCTGCGTCAATCACGTTTAAATGAATTCCAATGTGTGCGTCATCGTGTGTTTGATTGCTTCCTCCACTGTATCCATGGAGTTTCCCAACGTTCGAAAGAACAGGTGACGAGACGCGCCAAAAGAAACTATGTAACATTTTCCTAAACTCCCGTCGCATTAAACAATACAAAACTGGGTTTAAGCAGCTGTTAGTATGGGCAAGACAAACAGTCACGGGGAATACGTAAGTGTGCACCATGTAGTATGACTTGTCCCAGTGCACGGCGTTGAGTTTCACCAGAACTCCCCACAGAGTGATCGCGTGGTTCGGCATCCAGCAGATGAAGAACGAGAGCACCACCACCGTTACAGACTTTGCTACTTTAGATCGTCTTCTCTGAGGGTTGTTGGAACCCCTCTTTTGGATAAACCTCAGAAGTAAAAGATAACACACTGAGAGAATGAACATGGGCAAGATAAACGCAACGACTATTTTCTGCAGGTGATACAACGCGAGCCAGTCGTGTCCTTCTGGAAACTTGAGGAGACAGAGTTTTTCACCTGCCACAACTGTCACGGTGGAGAAAATAGATGTTGGAGCTGTTGCTACAGTCGCCAGGATCCACAACACAGCGCAGATCCACTTCACTGACACACACTTCGTTCGAGAAGGGACTTTTAAGGCGGACGCGACAGACCAGTAGCGCGTGATGCTCATCGCGGTGAGAAAGAACACGCTCGCGTACATGTTCATCACAGTGACTGATAAAATGATCTTGCACATCGCGTTACCAAACGGCCAGCTGAAATCCAACACCGTATCCACTGCCCAGAAGGGCAAGGTCAGAACGAACTGGAAGTCGGTGACAGCTAAATTGATGACAAAGAAATTAATGATGGATTTCTTTCGTCCTTGTCTGATCTTCATCAGGAAAAACACCAAAAGATTCCCGACCAAACCCACGGCGCACACCGCGGAGTAAACAGCCGAGATGATGATCCTCAGGACGAGGCTTCCGTCCGCACTCACATCGATGTCCTCCAGACTGCTGAACTTGTGGAGACCCGTGAAACTCCTGTTCAAACTTCCCCATCCGCTGTGGTTGAGATTGAGAATGTCACCCATTGTTTCTGAAAGAGCTCTCCAACAGGTGCCTGGTGGACAATCGCATATCACTCAGTCTGATATAGTATTGTGTCACACAAAATAGAAACAGATATATCTGCAACAGATTCCCATGCGTGTAAGCGACGTGATAGTGTACCTGTCAGCACGCGCTTTATGCTGAAGTGCGCGCCTGTGGAGCGCGCGCACTGGATACACCACTGACCGCACACTTGACGTCATGTCATGATAAAGCATCTGAAAAAAATTGAGGGAGAGTGACTAAATAACACAAGACGGCACTGAAGAAAAAAAACGAAAAAAAAACGTGGTATGCATCATAGTGCAATGCCGAATGGTTAAACATTTAATTCTAATTCTCTATTCGCGTATTTTATTGGGTTATAAGGTTTGCTTTCCACTTCCTGTTGAAAGCTCACATAGAGTCAATCAAGTCTGATCTTATCATATATCATCTTAACCCTTTTGCTATCTGCAATGCTAGATGGGAATGACTTGAAAATTGACATGAAATATGTTTGCTGGCTAGTGTCCACTAGAGGGGGCACTTGATGGACACTCAGATACATCTGCAGTTTGGCACTTTCTAAATCAGCTATAGCATTTTCGGTTTTCAGCCTTTCAATTCATGAGCTAGAATGTTAAATGGAATGGTAGTAGATGACTTGCACAATACATAAATGCATGTTCATCAGTGCAGCACAACAATGGACAATAACTTAGTAGGTGTTAAAGGGATAATTCACCCAAAAATAAAAATTCTGCCATTATAAATGTTGTTCCAAACATATAGACCTTATGTGCCAGAGAAACAAGCATGCAGCCATTTTGTCTTTGAACTTCCGTTTTTGTGGTAGCTCTGTATATTTCTATGGCATCGCTGTTGAAGAGTAAAGTTGATTTACTTATTGTAGCGTTTTACTTATTGTAGCGTTAAGGAAAGTTATCATGATATTGTAATGTTTGAAGTAGATGTCATGAATGTTACCTGGAAGATTTTAAAATGAGCGGTTCATTCATAAATGTGTAAGATCTTACCTTTATGCTGTGGAATTACAAACCGGAAAACAGAACACAAGGAGCGCAGCGCTGAAAAGGGGCGTGGCTCATACGGTCTATAAGACTTTATTTCTTCTGTGGAACATAAAAGAAGTCATTTATTTTCCATGTCCAAGTGGAGATAAACAAATAGGCTAATAACAATAACAATAATAAGATTATGATGCACCTTTAATATCAAGGATAGGCCTTGATATTGATGGATTAATAGAGGGACATGAGCTGATGATTATTGGCATTATTATTATTAATGCTCTCAACAATGGACACATCAATATGGATTCTAGCGTTCAAAAACGGCAATCCATAAGTAAAGGTAAAGGGAATTGAACAGAATGCAGGTCGAGTATTATAACTGCAATGACGCAACGGCCAAGACTTCCGACTAACGTGTTCATAAACCACTAAATAAAACTGCACAGACGGAACGCTTCCGTTGTGAATGTTCCTCTACTACTGCTCTATGCAATGTCAAATAGTTAAGTAGTGTTTAAATGATGAGATGAGAGTCCCTGAACACGGAAAGCACGAAACAAAGACTAGAACGGGTTCAGTTCAGTCTGACACACTGAACACAAAGAAACCTTCCTCCTCCTCCTCCTCCAACTAGAGGGCGGAACTTTGACAAAGTTTTACTGAGACACACACACAGTTCTCTGCTCTTCTGTGTGCGGCATCAGTAACTCCAGTCGTCCCAGATGATTTAACGGAGTCCAGAATCGCCCCTGCACCGGATTCAGACTTTATCATGCTGGGTTATTTGCTTCGGACTGATGATGATCATTGCAGATCTCTGGCGTAATAAATGCACCGTTCTTTTGTGTGATGGGTCCAAACCACCGATGCATTAGGCTGAGGCAAAAGTTCCTACTCAAACTATCTCCATTTAAATGGACTGTAGATGTACCAGGAGTGATCTGTCTTCCCCTCTGTGCAGTTTGACATGATGGTTCAGCTGGACTGCGGGAGGAAAGTTTTGGGACCAGCGAGTTTTTCTCTCTTGTTTGTGATAACAGCTGGGCTTCTGTCCACTCTCGAGAGCACAAACACGAGCGGAGATCATCCACACACAGGTGAGTGGGTTGAGCTGTGTCTCATTACAGTCCCACGCCGTGATTTGCAGCATTGTTTTGTCTCATTGTCAGTTGATTGTCACAATGGAGCTTGAACAGGCTACAGTGCCCACAAGAGCCATTTATATTAGCACATCAGACTTTGCAATTTGAAATATTTCATAAAAAGTTTGCTTTGTGTAACACACAGGCCTACGCTGTTTATTAAAGAGACACTACAGTAGGCTACTAACTTTTTGTTCAAAATTAACAAAATTAATACAAATCTATTTATCATCAGTCCTGTCCAGTCCTCCACAATGGAGTTTGAACAGGCTACAGTGCCCACAAAAAAAGTATTTTGGACACGTGTTTATTTATTTATTTTAAAGTGGCATTTATTTTAGCACAATCACACTTTGCAATTTGAAATATTTCATAAAAAGTTTGCTTTGTTTATAATTTTAAAACAACATATAGGACTATGCTGTTTATTAAATATACACTATGTAATGTTTTGTTCAAAATGAACAACATTTAAAATAATAAATATATCAGCAGTTTTTGTCTTACCCTGGTTCACTATGGTAAGCCATGGTAAGATATATAGGCTAATGATATCTGGACATATTAATTCTCTCCCCAAAACTTTGCTCAATATGGCCCCAATTTTGATGACAGATGCAAACTCCCCAAATGTTATATACTTAGATCCCTATATGGATACTTTCCTCAAAACCACCACCTACAATTACCTCCATACAAACTTCAAATCTAGAAATATGGTTGATATTTGGAGGCTTCAGCATCTGACAGATTATTCATTTTATTCTCATGTACATAAATCATACACTAAATTATTACATTTTGGTAACGTCTGAATTGGTTTCTAATATTAGTAATACTAGTAAATATCATAATATCCTCCTGGGACCCAGGAATAGACTTTTGTCCACTGTAGTGGACAATATATTTTAGTAAATATCTCTGACACCATACATGTCACATGTCACGACCTGGGTGTCCTGTAAAGAGCACATTCAGGACTTTTCTGAGAGACCAAATGTTTGGAGGTTTCACCATGAAAACAACTTCTCCTTGGTCTTTAAAAATGTCTGACATTAATTTAGTGATCAAATGTAGCACTCTTATGGAAATATGATAATATATTGTAATTATAATTAAAATCGGACTACTTTTCAAATTGTATTTCATAAACCCACATCTCAGGAAAACATTATGGGGTTTCAAATAAAAAAATTACTTTGTTACAGAACAGGGGATTGATTTCATAATGTCCACTATAGAGACATCAGGACTTACATCATGTTTATCAGGCGTTTCGGGAGACACAACAAGTGAATATGGGAATAAATTATACCTCAATATTCCTATGAAATATTAGATATTATTATAAAAATGTAATTATTACTCCAATTATTACACTTTTTTCATTAAATGTTGCTCCAAAAACACATTAATGTGCAAATTAGAAACAGTGTATAGATACATTGCATTGAATGGGAATGTTAATTTATGGCCATTTTACATAAAGTAAAATAGTGTATCAATTCATTCTGTTATATCTTTCATAACATAGTTGAGAATCATCTTTATACAAAATTTGGTTAAAAAAAATCCTGAAACCCCCAAATTTATTGGTGATTGAAAAAAACAAAAACAAAAACATTGTTTTTGCCTATACATATAATGTCATGTAATTTTTTTTTTTTTTACAACCGAGTCCTGGTGTCCACTACAGAGGACATAGCATAACATGAATAAAATATAATTTTTCAAAAAAATATATTTTTTCCATTTGTTTCTTATGCTCTAAACAATGTGATGACATGAAAAAATAAATAAATAAATTCAAAAAAAAAAAATTTCTGGGTCTCAGGATCTGATCATAGCCCAGTAATTTATGTTCATCAGTTTATTATGAGAGTATTCGTGAGAGTGCAGAATTCAGAGTTCAGCTCGTGCACTGAACAAAAAGCAACATGAGCAGATTAAATTGAATGCCACAATCGACACTTTTCATTTAATTATCATTTTCACTTTATTACTAGATTTAGTTTAAATGTAATTTTTTTTTTTTGATTCATTTGATTCATTCATTTCCCCCAGCCTTACACATATAGCCTTACAGCCTATGCTGAAAACCATTTAATGAATGCTATTTTATCTTCTAATTCTTGTTTTGTTTGTACTTTTGCAACATCTATATGCACCAACTACCTTAAAGTAGCCTGGTCTATTGAGCTGAACGATGAAGTGTCTGAGTGTCTATTGAGATCTGGGAAGAAGGCCTGTCGAGAATAAACAGCTGTTCTGTAAATTCGAGATATAAATGAATCCAGTTCAAAGTTATAAACCCCATTCGTTACTCCAAAACTAGATTAAACAAAATATTTCCCTCCATATCTTCTCAGTGCAAGATACCCCAGAGGGGACATTGGCACATTTATTTAGGTTTTGCCCCATATTCTGCATGATTTCTGGTTTAACATTTTTTATTGTTTTCAAGCGTGTACAGTATAAACATTGAACCTTACCACAATCTGGCTATTTTTGGCTATTCTGATGTAATGGATACTATCCCTCATACTCATCAGCTTGCTCTAATGGTAGGTTTGATTGCAGCCAAAAACGTAATACTCTTCAATTGGAAAACGTTTTGGAAAGAATCAGTACAGCTGTATCTGTCTTTTATAAATCGGATAAAACTAAAGACTCCTCTGAGATATGAAGGATGCAATACTACTCTAGGTACTCAAGATTAACATGACATTGGCAGAAACTGTGTGTGTTACCCTTTAATAAGTATTTTGGACAACCTGTGATACATTTCTTTTTGTGTGTGTGATTTAGTGCTGGTGTGAATAACTATATTAAAGTGTAAGATAAAAAGGATACTGTAATGCGAATTGTTTCTTAATATCAATGCCACTGTTCTCTCAGAGGCGTATGTGTGGTTTTGAGTTATTTTTGCCCAGATGAAGCAACTCGCCCAGATGAACCATTTCGTGGAGGACACTGAGGGATAATGCTGTTTCCCTCTGCTTTCACAGTCATGGAGGTCAAAGCAACAGGGCTGCCAATGAACAGAGTCAAGTCATATAACAAAGACTGTTTAAACTTTACACACTCTCCAGAGAATGCAGTCATGACTAGATATTTTAGTCTTTACTATGGCACAGAATTGCTATAAATCCTTCTGTAAGAATGATTCTGGTCTATTGTTTGAATTGAATGACAGACATCTGCTTACTGCTTTATGATGATTCATGGATTTGTTTCATGAATTATTCAATGTGCAATTCAATTGCTTTGCAAGTCATAGGAACTGAAATGATTAGTCAGTTGCACTGCAGCCACACTGTCACACAATCCCCAAAAATCCTGCAAGCAGTGCATTTAGTAAAATATTTGGGGAATTTGAAGACTTTTAAAGTTTGAACTCTGATCAAATATTATTCACTGGTACTTTAGTGCATCGTAAGACAATAAGAAATTGTGAACAACATAAAACATTACTATTTAGTTGTTTGTAAAATGCAATCTATATACATGATTTTTACATTCCCTGAAGGAAAAAGTAAGGGGTGCTTATCCATGCAAAACTTGCCACAACAGTGCAGTTCTAAGTGGTTTCCAGGACACTATACTAAACATTTGAGTTTTGTACCGTTGAACTTAGTTGAAGCAAATGCATGAACTAAATATTTACGGAAGCCTTCAAACAGCAGTAATGGCTGGAATATTGAGCTCATGTTTTGCATGTTATTTGCAGCTCTTCAGCACAGTCAATTGAAATAGTGCATTTTCATTTGTGCATGCCAAATAAAAAAAATTCCTAGGTTATTGTATTTGTATTAATTTACTGAACATTATTATTTTTTATGTACTATTCCTGAAGATTTATTATTTACTAATTATTTTGATTAATTATTATTTCTCTCCATTGACTACTTTACAAAAAGCTTACTAACCTACTTGCAGTAACCAAATTGATAGTTATAATAGTTAAAGAAACCCCATTATGCCCCCCATATTTCCAGGGCTGGGGGGCTTTTTGATGCTTCACACTCAAATTGATATGGTAACCGACCAAAACATCGTGATTGTTTGTATCACTGTGTATTCAAGTGTTGAGGAAGATCCGGGGCTGAAAATCAGATATGTTAATGGCCGCTTGGTTTCTGACGTGCTGTAAGAGGTCGACCAATTACAACAGACTGAGTCATTTGACCAATCAGAGCAGAGTAGATCAATCACTACAGATTGGGCCATCTGACCAATCAGAGCAGAGTAGACCAATCACAACACACTGGGTCATCTGACCAATCAGAGCAGAGTAGATCAATCACCACAGATTGGGCCATCTGACCAATCAGAGCAGAGTAGACCAATCACAACACACTGGGCCATCTGACCAATCAGAGTAGACCAATCACAACACACTGAGCCATCTGACCAATCAGAGCAAAGTAGACCAATCACAACAGACTGAGCCATCTGACCAATCAGAGCAAAGCAGGCTCTTGGAAAGGAGGGGTTTAAAGAGACCGAAGCCTTTATTGAACCGTTTCAGATGTGAGAATAGAGCTGATGCTGCAATGTACAGTATATTATGAGAAAATGAGAAAATGAAAGTCTTTTTTGACCTTGGATGCATATAACCTATTGTAGGAGATCTCCAAAACAGAATTAGGACCCTTTAAAGTAACATAATAAGGGCACTTTAAAAACTAGCTGATATTTACCAACTCCCTACTGTGAACTTTACATCCCAATTTAAGTAAAACCTCAACAACGGTAGAGGCGACCCTACACAAATGGAAAGATGGGGCTCAGATCGCAAATATATGTTGTTGTTTTTTTCATCCGATTTGTCTTTTGGCACAAAGTATAACTATTTAACAATTCCACGTCTGGTATGTGACAGTTTTTATCTTAATAGTTACCCTGTTGTTTTTGTAGATCGTTCTCTTGATGGATTTCCAAACTATGAAGTTGTTCATCCTATCCGAGTGGATTCATCAGGACAGTTTTTGTCCAATCTTGTGTCCCACCGCGTGAGTCGAATTCAGAGGAGAGAGACGGCAAAAAACAAAGAGAGCCTGGCCCGGGTTTTCTACCATCTGCAGTATGGTGGTCAGGACCTGCACTTTAACCTCACCCTAAACCCTCATCTACTAGCGCCTGGATTCCTCACAGAGCGGAGGTACGGTGGCCTGCAAGGGTCTACAGTACACGGTCATGGCCACTCTCTCTGCTTCTTCTTGGGAGATGTCTGGAGCAGTAAACTGACCTGGGGTCAAGCAGCTGTGAGCACCTGCAATGGCCTGGTGAGTCCATAAGCATACTTGTATTTGGATGTTTCACAATATGGTCCTATGTAGAATTGTAAAAAATAGGGAATTATTTAATCAAACATTGTTGATGATATTTTTAGGGGTTTAACGCAATTGTAATTGTTAGAATTTCCAAGAATCAGCATTCTCCCCTAAAAGTGATCAGGCAGACCAAACCGTAAGAGGGATGGTAGTACCCACCCCGTCTACAATGTCACCAAGGCTCGTCCCAATCGGCTCGGTGGTGGCGCTAAAGCAGTTATTTTGGAATCCTTGGAACCCAATTATTTAGCAATTACGTTGGTAGTGGTGGGAATCTTTTGGAATCCCAAGAAAAGCTTGACGTGTGCTCGACTAACTAAACTAAACATTACTTAAAGGGATAGTTCACCCAAAAATGAAAATGCTGTCCTCATTTACTCTCCCTCATGTTGTTCCAAACCTGTATGACTTTCGTTCTTCTGCTGAACACAAAAGAAGATATTTTGAAGAAAGTCGGTAACCAAACGACTGATGGACCCCATAGACTTCCATAGTAGGAAAAAAAATACTATGGAAGTCAATGGGGACCAGCAACTGTTTAATTACCAACCTTCTTTAAAATATCTTCTTTTGTGTTCAGCAGAAGAAGGAAAGTCATACAGGTTTGGAACAACATGAGGGAGAGTAAATGAGGACAGCATTTTCATTTTTGGGTGAACTATCCCTTTAAGTCTATTTTCTATTTGTTAAGATATTGATATGAACTGCTGTTGTCAAGTAAAAGCTTCATTCATAATGCTTCCTCCGTTGCAAGCCTGTGCTCTCTCTAAGCTGTCTGGTGGGTTCTGCACTGTCGCCTTCTTTGAAATGACATCATCACATTATTAAACATTTAGAATATCGATTTTTGAAATTTGTGAATCGATTCGAATTGGTGGAACATAGAATCGCGATTCATATTTCCCCTCACCCCCCACCCCTATACGTTGGAATCCTTGGCTCAAGACGAGGATCGTCACCATGGTGAAATTTTCGGGTATTTCAGATTTTTTGAAAAACCGAAAATGCAAACTAGTTCTAGGTTTTTCACCTGATCGGAACCAAACCTATGCAGAGATATTCTCTGGAGTCTGATTGTCATTAATTATCAAAAACAGTCGAAATTTCGATACACATCCGCAACGGGACGCTAAAACATACGAAGTGGGCATGGACACTTTCACTACATCCCTCTTGAATGGAATGAGATAATTTCACCAAAATTGGTGCACCTATGTATGGGGGAAAAAAACAAAACCGGCAATAGCTATGCAACAGTTAGTCCAATTGACTGAAAAACTGGCATGCAGTGTCTTTGTCCAACGTGCTGCGATTGTCTACGAGGACATTTGCGTATCTTGAAAAACATCGACCAAAGAATTTCGAGCAGCTGTAAGACAAGGCTAACGGAGGCTGATCGAAACAAAACTTGAGAGGCCTGTGAGAAATTCGAAAGAAATCTGCCACCAGGGGTTGCCTTCACTTTTTCACGTGCGTAAAGGATTGTAAATCACAAGTTTTTTCGCACATGCACACGACATTCATACAATACAGTAGAACTCCTCATTCTGAGCAACTTTGCCTCTAGGGGCGCTCTTTTAATTGGCTGTGATTTTTAATCGATTTGGTTGCGAGTGCAGTGCACTTGTCTCGTAGTCGTGCCTCATCTAGTGTGGATGGACAAATTGCTTGTTACTGGAATTTTATCGCATCACGTCTGGTTCTGGTTCACAGTGAAACATTCCCGTAATTCTCCCTGTGAGTAGGATAGGGTTAGAGCAGGGGTGTCCAATTCTGCTCCTGGAGGGCCACTATCTTGCGAAATTTTGCTTTAACCCCAATTAAACGCATCTGAACCTCAAGGTCTTACTAGGCGTACTAGAAACATCCAGGCAGGTGTGTAGAGGCAAGTAGGAGCTAAACTCTGCAAGACCTCCTGGAGCAGGGTTGGACACCCCTGGGTCAGAGGTTAGAGTTAAGGTTAAAGCTGTGACTGTTTGGAAGGAATGTTGTTTCAGGCTGAACAAAAGATGTTGATACAGGTGATCTAGGTAATCCAGAAAAATGTCTTACTTGGGTAAATCGCATCATTCCACTTAGTCTAGACAAAAAGCTTACCCTGTTGTTACATGTTCCTTGGTTTTGTGTTTCTTGTGTTTTGTGGGTTTTTGGACCTGGCCTATCAAACCTGACCGTTCTATTATGCTGGAGTTAATGATGAGGATGTGAATGATTGGGACAGAAAATACACTTCAAAATAAAAGTCCAAATAGCAAAAAAAAAGAGAAAAAAAAAGAAGATATGCTATATATATATATTTATATATATATATATACATACAGGTCCTTCTCAAAAAATTAGCATATTGTGATAAAGTTCATTATTTTCCATAATGTAATGATAAAAATTAAACTTTCATATATTTTAGATTCATTGCACACCAACTGAAATATTTCAGGTCTTTTATTGTTTTAATACTGATGATTTTGGCATACAGCTCATGAAAACCCCAAATTCCTATCTCAAAAAATTTGCATATCATGAAAAGGTTCTCTAAACGAGCTATTAACCTAATCATCTGAATCAACTAATTAACTCTAAACACCTGCAAAAGATTCCTGAGGCTTTTAAAAACTCCAAGCCTGGTTCATTACTCAAAACCGCAATCATGGGTAAGACTGCCGACCTGACTGCTGTCCAGAAGGCCATCATTGACACCCTCAAGCAAGAGGGTAAGACACAGAAATAAATTTCTGAACGAATAGGCTGTTACCAGAGTGCTGTATCAAGGCACCTCAGTGGGAAGTCTGTGGGAAGGAAAAAGTGTGGCAAAAAACGCTGCACAACGAGAAGAGGTGACCGGACCCTGAGGAAGATTGTGGAGAAGGACCGATTCCAGACCTTGGGGGACCTGCGGAAGCAGTGGACTGAGTCTGGAGTAGAAACATCCAGAGCCACCGTGCACAGGCGTGTGCAGGAAATGGGCTACAGGTGCTGCCTTCCCCAGGTCAAGCCACTTTTGAACCAGAAACAGCGGCAGAAGCACCTGACCTGGGCTACAGAGAAGCAGCACTGGACTGTTGCTCAGTGGTCCAAAGTACTTTTTTCGGATGAAAGCAAATTTTGCATGTCATTCGGAAATCAAGGTGCCAGAGTCTGGAGGAAGACTGGGGAGAAGGAAATGCCAAAATGCCTGAAGTCCAGTGTCAAGTACCCACAGTCAGTGATGGTCTGGGGTGCCATGTCAGCTGCTGGTGTTGGTCCACTGTGTTTTATCAAGGGCAGGGTCAATGCAGCTAGCTATCAGGAGATTTTGGAGCACTTCATGCTTCCATCTGCTGAAAAGCTTTATGGAGATGAAGATTTCATTTTTCAGCACGACCTGGCACCTGCTCACAGTGCCAAAACCACTGGTAAATGGTTTACTGACCATGGTATTACTGTGCTCAATTGGCCTGCCAACTCTCCTGACCTGAACCCCATAGAGAATCTGTGGGATATTGTGAAGAGAAAGTTGAGAGACGCAAGACCAAACACTCTGGATGAGCTTAAGGCCGCTATCGAAGCATCCTGGGCCTCCATAACACCTCAGCAGTGCCACAGGCTGATTGCCTCCATGCCACGCCGCATTGAAGCAGTCATTTCTGCAAAAGGATTCCCGACCAAGTATTGAGTGCATAACTGAACATAATTATTTGAAGGTTGACTTTTTTATATTAAACACTTTTCTTTTATTGGTCGGATGAAATATGCGAATTTTTTTGATTTTTGGTTTTTCTTTACTTTTTTGCCAAAATCATCAATATTAAAACAATAAAAGGCTTGAACTACTTCAGTTGTGTGTAATGAATCTAAAATATATGAAAGTCTAATGTTTATCAGTACATTACAGAAAATAATGAACTTTATCACAATATGCTAATTTTTTGAGAAGGACCTGTGTATATATATAGATATAGATAGATAGACAGATAGATATAGATACAGTATATATATATATATATATATATATATATATATATATATATATATATACAAAAATCAATATTCTAAATGTTTAATAATGTGATGATGTAATTTCAAGGAAGGTGACTATATATATATATATATTTATTTATTTAGTTTTTTGGGACAAAGATAATAATATTATTTGATCAAAAATTCAATTTATTTGTTTGTTTTATAGCAAAAATTATATTTATGAATTAATTGTACATTTTACCATGATAAATATATTTAAAAAAAATCCTTTTTATAAATAATTGCATTAGCAAATAGCTGAATACATTTTATATGTATTTTTATGATATTTCTGTAAATGCTTATTTATTTTATTTTATTTAGTTTCAGTTGGAAGCCGAGTGATAATAATTATGTAATAACAAGTGGGTGCATCTGCAGAACTGCACAACTGCAGTGAATTAGTGAGACAGTGAATGTGTACTTAAGCTATTTAATTTTGTGTCCTGTTGCTTTGACCTGTTCTGTTCTCTCTAGACAGGGCTGTTCAAGCTCTCAGAAGAGGAATTTTTCATTAGTCCACTGGAGACGGCACAAGAAGAGTCGAACCCACAGGCTCACGCCATCTATAAGCGACATGCTGTCCAATCAGAACACCAGCTGGTGCAGCCTCTGTTCGGGGAGCACACAGCCAACGCCACCTGTGGGGTCAGAGGTCAGACTTAGGGCCCTATTTTAAGGATCTAAGCGCATGGTCTAAAGCGCACGGCACACAAGTGAATCCACTTTTGCTAGTTTAACGACGGGAAAAATGGTCGGCGCTCCCGGTGCATGGTCTAAAAGGTTGTCTCTATATACTTAATGAGTAATGGGTGTATTTTGGGCGTAAACCAATCAGAGTCTCATCTCCCATTCCCTTTAAAAGCCAGTTGCGCTCGCGCCATGGCGGATTCGCTATTTACATGGAGGAATTTGCAGGTGGAAAGACTCT
The DNA here is from genome assembly GCF_965113295.1 of Leuciscus leuciscus. Lineage (NCBI taxonomy): Eukaryota > Metazoa > Chordata > Actinopteri > Cypriniformes > Leuciscidae > Leuciscus > Leuciscus leuciscus. Next base: position 4,769,193 of record NC_138726.1, read on the forward strand.
TCTCTAGCGAGCAAACGGATCTGCTCGTGCGCGAGGTTAAAGCTCGTAAGCAGACCATCTACAGGACAAGCCGGAGTCCACCATATCTTTCTGTACACAATAATAATCTATTACATTGTAATATTTTTATTTTTAATATTTGGCATGTTTGTGTGCTGCTGCGATTCCCTGTGTGTGTAATAAGCAGAGTGTGTGTGCGTTGTGGACCCGCCTATAGGCTCATATTACTAATGAGCTCTTTAAATATCAAAAAAATTATCCGCCATTGACTTCAGACCAGGTTTCAGTTGGTCATTGGCTCAGTCTATTTCAGTTGCATCAAAATAGCAACGCGCCAGCAATGCTTCTTAACACACCTCTTTTTCAGACCAGCAGCCCATGGGCGCAAATGCATTTGCTATTTAAACAATGTGGCGCAGGACAAAAAAAATTTATAATTGTGTCGGGCTGAAACTAGCATAAAACACTTGTGTCGCGCCTGGCGCTGCATTGCACAGGATGTATGATAGGGCCCATAGGGATTCAATGAGGCTAAACAATTTTGCCCAGATGTCACATCATTCCCTTCATTCAGTGTGATTTCTCCCTCTCTGTAGGTCCTTTAGGAGAGGCAGAGCAGGTGGAGAGGCAACGAGAGCGCTGGGAGAGACGGCAGCGGCGCAGGCGCATCAGACAGAGATCCATCAGCTCTGAGAAGTGGGTCGAGACTCTGGTAGTGGCTGATCCTAAAATGGTGGAGTACCATGGAAGCAAAGGAGTTGTGAGCTATGTGCTCTCTGTCATGAACATTGTGAGTAACAGTCATATTTATGAATAAATTAATTCATGGGGCGAATCACTATCACTGGCCGCGTTTCTTTTACCCTTCAAATTGCGCAAATTGAAATTTCTAATTGAAAACACTCCCATTGGAAACACGTCAATTTTACAAAAACTCCCATATATTACGCAAAAAAGTTTTTATGGTCGCATGCGGTGGTTTTTCAGGCAATTAAAAAAAAGTAATATTTCACAAAACTGCAATGGACATTTTTTTTTTCCCATTCACACGTCACCTGACGTACATTCAAGTCGATCATTCTTTAAAGAAGATGCGGTATGTTTGGACAGAAGACGAGACAGAGTTCTTCATTAAACTCATAAAAGACTAAAGTATTACTGGAATACTGGATTCTAAACAACAAAGAAATGCCACAATTTATCGAGAACCTTGAAGCAGATATGAGGGAGAAACCCATTGGGCGTATTTCTAATTCGCAATTAGAATTTGCGCAATTTGAAGGGTAACGGAAACGCGGCTAATAACTTTATTTGTTGTGCGCTTTGATAGTTAAAACTCTGCAGACCTTTTTCATTCTCAAACAGCTGTATTACACACAGCATGAAAGGTAATAGCATAATAGGGGCACTTTAAGCAACAACCTAAAACATCCTAGAATAGTTCTGGCAGCATTCACTTCCCACATTTTCTTTTATATACTATATTTTCAAATACTGTTGTTTGTACTGTTCATCCAGCTAATGTTAATTGCAAAATAGTGCCAATTTATAATCATAAGATCCTAGTTATGATTAGGCTTGCCAGGAACACCCACAAAAAAATCTGAAAATTTTCCAAATCCACACTTTTCGTTTTTTTCTTCTTAACTCTGATGTGCTGTTTTAAACTATCCTCATTTCCTCCCTTTAGCTTTCCGACTCTCTTCTCCTCAAATAGCAACAATGTCCTTTAGGCAGCAGCACTTTAGTTGCTAGCTGGATCCAAGTCAGCTGACCATGTTACAGATCCAGTCTGTTAGGTACATTTTCCAAAATATACTCTGTATGCTTCGTCTGGCTTCTGTTTTTGAGGAGGGAAAAGCCCCTCAGGGGAAAAAAAAGTTTTCCATTCCAGACACTTGGTTGGTATTGAAGAACAAGAACCTTCAAAAAGGGGAAACATTCCATTATCCGAGTTGGCAGGGGTTTAGTTCTGGCATTATGAACTCATTGCTGCTGTATTTGAGGGTTTGTTTATGTATTGTTGAAGCAGGGGAAGAAGGTAATGATTCAGAACCTAATTTTCAAAGTGAGGAATGCAAATAAAAGATGACTGTACCTTATGAAGTTTCGGTTACACTTTATTTTAAGGTGTCATTGTTACAGTGTAATTATATATTTAAGTACTGAGTAATATTAATGAACTACATGTACTTACTATAGGGTTAGGGATAGGATTAGGATTTGGTTGAGGGTTAGTTGCATGTAATTCTGCATAATTTACTGTTATTACTATGGTAAGTACATGTAACATATGTAACAAGGACACTGAAAAAAAAAAAAAAAAAAAATGTTACCGAAGTTTCTTAGCGGATCCTTGTGAGTTACTGATTTTGAACACTTTACATAACCAGCACAGTTTGTGCTTCACAGAATTTAGTAGCATTTGATTTTAGCACGATCTAAGCTAACAACATGACAATGCAAAATAATAATAATGATAATACGTTTTATTTATATAGCGCCTTTCCAGGGCTCAAGGACGCTTTACAATGAACAAGCAACAAGTATGGCAATGGACAATGATAACAAACAAAACAACAGTAGGTAGATGATAGTAAAAGTACAGTAAAGGAGAATTATGTAGATGGGGCAGCATACAGCAGAATACAATCAGACACAACGAAATGATACAACTTAAGAATGGTAACATTCAGAAAACAAGTGAGTTTTGAGCATAGTTTTAAATTCAGAAATAGTATTAACAGAACAGAGTGATCGGGGGAGAGAGATCCATAGTTTGGGTGCAACAACACTGAATGATTTTCCCCCCATTGAAGCTAAGCTAGAGTCAGAGGATCGTAGAGAGCGAGTCGGGGTGTAGGATACTAACACTTACTATTCTATATCTATTTAAAGGGGTGGTATAATGCTCTTTTCACAAGATGTAAAATAAGTCTTTGATGTCCCCAGAGTGTGTATGTGAAGCTTTAGCTCAAAATACCCCACAGATATTTTATATAGCATGTTATAGCATTGTCTTTTTGAGTGTGAACAAAAACGCACCGTTTTTGTGTCTGTCCCTTTAAATGCAAATGAGCTGCTGCTCCCGGCACAGGGGGTGGAGCTACAACAGCTTGTGTCCTTTTACCTCACACACACACACACACGCGCTGAAAATGTCAAAAACGTTTAGCCTTTTATGTTCAAACCAAAGTCAGAAAGATGGAGAGACTCAAGAAGAAGTGATAACATGTAGACAACGTTTCTGAATGGTTAGTTGGTGAATTTATGTTGCTAATGTGTAGTTATCTTCTAGTCATTGATTAGCATATTCTGTCTTAATAATCTATAAATCATGTTCCGGGGGCGGGGTTTATGTAAATTTTAGGGTTGGTGATGTCACTAACCCGGGAGGAATGTGGTTTAGTCTCTACCAGCCGTTTGTTGTAGTCCTTAAAAAGCAATTTCTTTAAAAGCAAATATCTCCCTTTGCTTTGAACTTTGAGCATTGTAACTTTGCAGATGTTGTTTATGCTCAAACAGCAACATTACACACTCACTAAAGTTAGAAAAGTAAAGTCATATTCAACCACCCCTTTAAAAAAGGTTCCTTTATTTGTTTTAGATCTCTAACCTAAGTATATCTGCCAGTATATTCCATGCAAGCTTGATCGCTGTGACTGTAACATTTGCACCCGAAACCTGTAAAATCTGAAGTTAAGAAGTCTTTCAGGGTGTCGTTCACATGTTTGCAGAAGTTGCTTCACCTCAAAAGGACAGAACAGCATCAAAGGTGCCTCATTGATTCAATGGAACATTTTGTAATGAGCACCACCGAAGCATAGAAAACACCTCTCACATTTCAGACCGCGTTTACCTCAAGGAGAGCTTTGATGCGAGAGCAGAACTTCATCAAAAGAAGCTCTTTTTCTGCGAAACGCCTTCATTCAGTGTCATTCGTAGAACCTATTTAGGGGTCTTCAGCTCCCCGACTTTCATCTAAACACCTGTAAAGATATGTGATGACCTCTGTCTGCGCCCTTTAAAGTCTGTGATTATGTGATTTCTCTTCACATTTTCTGAAAGCAGCGACTCTGGGATTTCACTCCCCTTGCCACTCATTAAAAACTGGAAGTCAGTGGCCAGATCATAGGCACAAGGCTGTCACATACTTTTCTCTAGGTTTTTTTTATTTGTATTTTTTTTTTTAGCTTTTCTCTAGAGTTTTTGAACCAGAATGGATACACTATAAAACAATTCCGAAAAATATATACGGTAAAAAAAACGGCAGCTGTGGTTGCCAGAAATTTACCGTAAGAAATACGCAGTGTTGTGCGTGAACGAGTTCAAAAGAACGCGTTCATTGAACACGCTCATTTTTTCGTGAACGTTGAACTGAACGCAACACATTTTTTAATAAAGAACTTGAACGTGAATTAGTTCACATTATGTGTCATGAACGGCAGACATCACTGTAAATGAACGTTGGAATTTGTTTTCCATTGAAAACTGAGTGACATCTGTTTTCTCTTTTGAAACGCAACGAGAGAAAGTTCCTACCTCCTGTATTCTCGCTGGTGCCGCTTAAATCATGTATCACCAGACAGAAATGGTTTTGACATTGTGTGCGCAATGCATTGCGGGCAACGTAGTGTCCGGCTGAGAATAGTTGAATAGCATACTGGCTTCCGCACAACGTTACCCGTGATGAATTGCAGCAGAGCGGGGTAGGCATAGCAACGCCGCGTAGCAGGCAACGACGAGAGTTTCCTTAAAAATAAAGTTTTTTGTGCCTTTGAGTTTTGCCTTCATTACCTTCATTCAAGAGTTTTGCTCATTTCATACACACACATATGTATATATAATATCATATATATCAAATAATATATACATATTTCATATTATATATTCTTTTTTTAATTAAATGCTGGTAGATTTCATTGCACTAAGTATAGAACTGGTCTACCTTGTCTGTACTGCTGCAAGTTTCATCACCTGGTAAGAAACCCACAATTGCAGTGTCATGAGCAAATGTCTACAATGAGCAGCTTCAAAGAACGTATAGTGATTTCTAGCTCGTAGTGTGAAAAAAAGTATTTATTTGAATATCTCACGAAAAAAGTAAAATGAACTGAACTTTGAACTAGTTCAGAATTAAAATTGTGAACTTTGAACGTGAACTGTTCACTTTGAGCATGTATGAACTGAACTTGAACTAGTTCAGAAAAGCTGTGAACTGGCACAACACTGGAAATACGGTAGCAACATTTTAGGTTTTACAGACTTAACTTAAATTTACAGTAAATAAACATGTTTCATTATCTGATATTATGGTAATTTACCACACTATTGACGTACTAATATATGTTTGGTACAATTGTAATACACTGACAACCACCAATCACAGTGGTGATGAGAGTCACATGATGCATCAAAGCTTTTCCACAAGAAAGTTAATACTATTATATAGAAGCTACACAGTGTCATTCACACAAACACTAAACATCATCATGGTAACACACGTGACATTTAAAAAATGCATTAAACATTCATCTAACAAGATTAAATGTAACATGAAACTCTAATGTACATAACTGATTAGAAAAAAAAAACTATGAAGAATGTCAATTTAGTTTTTTTACTGTAAATTATACAATGACTTGTTTTTTTCACTTCCAAAAACTGTAAATATTACTGTAAAATTACATTAAATGAATGGTTAGATATACCACAGTTATTCACCGTATATAGTACGGAAACTTTCTGTTAACCAATTAACAGTTTATCACCGTAGCAGCTTTTACAGTCTTTTTACCGTTAAAATCACGATAATTGTTTACAATGTCGATCACTGTAGTAGAAGGGTTGCAATGTTGCTTTTCATAAAGTGTGAATGCTGTGTTTTATAGGTGGCAGGGTTGTTTCGGGATGCCAGCATCGGAAATGCCATCAACATTGCTGTCGTGCGTCTCATTCTGCTGGAGAAAGACGAGGTAAGTGAGATGACACAGCAGATGTGCAAACCCTTGCTCTATAAATACATGCAGTCGTTCTGAATCAACATCAATGCTGTAAAACAGAGCTGGTGCACTAAGGTCACGCACACACACACATGGTTTTAGGAGTGACGACTGTGTTTAAATGCAGGAGTGAATCCCCTGTTCAGGGCTCGGCAACCATCTCTGATTTATGTCGGTTATCACAGTTCCTCACTTTTCCCATTTGTGTCACCACATGGTGTTCTGAAGAGAGAAAAACGCCAAAAAGCATCAGTTAAACTTGGCGGTGGTGCATTTTCCACTTAGTTGCAACTTGTAGAAAACGCATATCACACGAGATGCTGTATTGGGTTTGAATCACATACAAATATAATTCGTTATTTGCTTACCAAAGCCTATATTTTTTACTCGCATTTGCTGCATTGTGAGTTAGAGCTTGGTGATAAACAATAAATAATTGTTTAAAATATCATTATTATTATTATGATAGTGACAGGAGTCACTCCTGTAATGTGTCTATTGACATAGTGATAGCCATAGAAAGAGTTTGGATTCAAGGCTGCAAACAAGAAACATGAATAAATACTGTTTATTTGGTCATTTGGTTTTAGTTTCTTCTGCCCAACGTAATATTAATATTAACCGGTGGACCACAGGTCTAACTAAAGTGAAGAAAACAGATTTGCTTGTGATTTAGTTGCTCCACATCTGGAGAACAGAGACATATATGAACAATGAACAATGAGAACAATGCGTCATTGAACAATACTTGTTCAGTTTGTTTCTGTACACACTACGTAGACTTTATGTAAATATGATTGTCTCTCCTGTAAATATAGCGTTAGTGTCTCTTCAGAAGACGATGGTTTCGGGAAACACTGAATCTTTGATCCTTGTTGGTAACGACGAAATTGAAAAAAAGTTGGCTAACGAAGCTTTTAGGAAATGCAATCCAGATAAATGCCATGTGCTCAAATATGCCTTCTTCAAATAAGCACACAAGAATCAATTTATAAATTGTGTTAGGCTGTGAATGCCACAAACATAGAAAGCTTTTCCTTAAAATTAAGCTTTTTTGCATTAAGGTTTCCACTGAATTTTATTTATATGCATTGTGTTTACTATGCAAACCCCCCATTTTCACCTTATAAAGTAAGTAAATATTAGAGTTGTATTAAACTCTCATTCTACAAACATGATATCTTTAATAAAAGCTGCAATAAAACGTATTTTCTAATTGCCTTTCACACAAATCCACGCAAGTTTAATAATTAAACTGTATTTCTTCTTTAAACTCAATCCTATTTCATACTTGCATACTGTCCATAGATGTAAATACAAATTTCCTTTATGTATTTAATACTATCGTTCATTATCAGGAGGATTTGAAAATCACCCATCATGCAGACAACAGCCTGAACAGCTTCTGTAAGTGGCAGAAGGGCATTAACATGAAGGATGACGATCATCCAGTCCATCATGATGTGGCTGTCCTGATCACTAGGTACATCTTGCCGAACTCTAACCAGTTTTACATTGCTTTACATATACAGTATATAATGCATATTTTCTGTGACGCAGGAAAGACATTTGTGCCGCCATCAATAAGCCGTGTGAGACACTGGGACTGTCTCATGTTGCTGGAATGTGTCAACCTCATCGCAGCTGCAGTATTAATGAAGACACAGGCCTTCCTCTGGCGTTCACAGTCGCACATGAGCTCGGACACAAGTAAGTGCTGGAACACACATTATATGTGACCCTGCTGGATCACAAAACCGGTCACGAGTCGCACGGGTATATTTGTGGCAATAGCCAACAATACATTATATGGGTCAAAATTATAGATTTTTCTTTTATGCCAAAAATCATGAGGATATTAAGTAAAGATCATGTTCCATGAAGATATTTTGTACATTTCCTACCGTAAATATATAACACATTTATTTTAGTGAGTGAATGCAGGACAATCGTGAACATAAATGAACAACTTTAAAGGCGATTTTCTCAATGTTTCGATTTATTTGCTCCCTCAGATTCCAGATTTACAAATAGTCATATCTCGGCCAAATATCGTCCTATCCTAACAAACCATACATCAATAAAACACTTATTTATTCAGCTTTCAGATGATGTATAAATCTTCTAAAATTGACCCATGTGACTGGTTTTGAGGTCCAGGGTCACATATGCTGTAGAACTAGTGCTGTCAATCGGTAAAAAACAAAACAAAAAAACCAAACAAATTAATCGCACATTTTTCTGTGAGTAATCTTGATTAATTGCACCTAACATTAAAGGGGACATATCATGAAAATCTGACTTTTTCCGTGTTTGATTGCTATAATCGGGTCATCTACCAACCCTGAAAACATAAAGTGAAAACCCAGTAACTTTGTTTTGGTGAGTCTTTCTCTGCAAGCATGTCAAACAATAAGCCGATCAGATTTTGCTCCCCTTCTGACGTAGGAAGGCAACCACCCTCCGCTTCGCGTCGGGTGGTTCTTCGCCTCTACGTCGTGCATTAAAATCCTTTAATGCATGGCTAGCCGTGGATTATCCCGCTTATACCTTGGTTATTTGCCAAGTTAAAAACAAGTTAAAGCTGCAACTGATGTTTACAGTGTAATTTTTTAACAGACGTGTAAAAATGACGGTTATTTTCTTAAGTTACGGCTCGTTAGTTCTAGCACTCCGTCCACTTTAAATAAAGTAGAGCCATCGGATTGCTTTTATTTGAATGAATTATCACATTTATTTAAATTCATTATTAAAAGAGAGAGACAGAGAACTGAAAGAGAAGGAACAGAGAGAGAGAGAGAGAGATGCGTGCGCGAGTTAACGTTACCTGTGTGCGTCTCTTTAAAGTCTAGCAGCTACAGTCCCCTCGTTGCTTAAGCATATAGCTAACTTAATGATTCTTTAATGGATTTATTAAAATTATTTATGAATGACAGGCAACACTGACAGTGAGTGACAAGGCAATCTTTATTTGAACTAATCATGTCATTTATTTATTGTTAATTCTTTGTGCCGCTTTTTGTCATTCAAAGTCTTCTCCAAGTCTTCTATTTCGTCTTGTGCCTGGGCCCATTTCTCAAAATGGCCATATTCACCATACAAATTAAACGATATGCAAAAATCATCCATTTAGCCTACCTAAATAAACGTTTTCATATGTGTCTCTCACTCTGCTTGCAAGTGTAACTGTGTTACTATGGTTACCAATGTTTATAGTAGCGGATTAATTTCGAACTGTAACTGTAATCAAACTGACTGGAACTACCTGTGCTATAAAGGGTTTTACTGCACACCTTCCAGCCAATCAGAATCGAGTATTTAAACAGCCCATGGTATAAGAGTATATATATACTCTTATATATACTCTTATTATATATTATTATAATATTACCGGCCCTTAATCTGCACGTTTGCACCCACAGCGCCACCATTTGGTTTTCGCGAGCAACAACAGAGTGACCAGTTCTAACGAAACAGCAAAAGTTCGGGCAAAGCCTGTAAACGGTTCTGTCGTCCAGACGAGCACTGAACACTGAGTCCCAGCCTCATATGAGACAAGAGCAGTGGATTCATTTGATCATTTTTATATGGTAATAATACCATATTTAATGTTCAAATTAATGTAGAAACAACATAAAATCGGTAGCCTATATTTTAAATATTTGTTTAATGTTTTTTTTTAATGAAAGAAGGCCAATACGATACTTTTTCCCCCTCAATTTTAACCATTGATTATAGCCATTGAAAGCTATCAATTTTAACATTTATTAGGCTTTAAAAAATATAACAACTTTTAATTTAAGTGAACTTAAAACAATCTTTACATAACCCCATTATAATAGATGTCACATTTGCCTGCCCTTCAATATATGAGGGCTCACTTTTTTTCTATTGTCCTTGTCAGACCGGTTCAGATTTTTTTTCTGTCAAAATGCACAACAAGTTTTTGTCGTTGTTGTTGTTTTTGAAAAAAACTGAGACAGACTAAATCCAGATGAACTGCGGGAACGTCTCCGAGACGCTTGAAGAAACCTTCCTGCAAAGCTACAGGACTGGGAGAAGCACTGGCACTCGTGTTAAAATGCTGTAAAGTGAGAATGCTTTCAAAAATAAAATCACAAATTGAATTTATTTATGATTTAACTTCTATTAACTAATTCAAATCAATATATGGTGTAACGACCCTTTGCATTTAAAACGGCTTTTGTCCCGGTACACTTGCGCACAGTTTTTCAGGGAGCTTTGCAGGAAGGTTTCTTCAAGCATCTCGGAGACGTTCCCGCAGTTCTTCTGGATTTAGTCTGTCTCAGTTTCTTCATGTAATCACAGACGGACTCGATGATGGTGAGATCAGATCATACCGGCTGTTGTCAGACTCCTTGTGCATACACAAATCTCACTGGATTATTACAATTAATGGCAAAAAGAATGTTTGGAAATGTAAACTGATATTTTCCTACTGACACACTACAGCAAAATATATAAATAACTTTATTATATTATTAACATGCCTAAGACTTCTGCACAGTACTGTATACAGAAATATGCAGAAATTGAATAAAGTTATCAAACACCTCACAGTCTTATAAATAAACTGTTTTGTATTTTAATATATGTTCAAATGGAATTTATTATTGTGAATTTTCAGCATCATTACTCCAGTCTTCAGTGTCACATAATCCTCCCAAAATCATTCTAATATGATGATTTGCTTGATTTCTGATTATTATCAACATTGAAAACATTTTGTGGAAACTCTTTGATGAATAGAGAGCTCAAAAGAACAGCATTTATTTGAAATTAAAAGTCTTTACTGTCACTTTTGATCAGTTTAATTCATCCTTTCTGAATAAAAGTAAAAAACGGTAATGATGTAACAATCAAATCTCTTCTTCTTGAGCCTGGTCAATGTATGGTCGATGCTTCTTCATAATTACATGGTTTTACACAGGTAATATGGTTTTTAACTATCATCTTGTTTGTAACTAATTCAAGTGTAACCATAACCAAATACTGTTATTAAACCCTTCAGATTATAAATTAAGTGCTAAATAGTTTTGATTCGTATTAACATCGAAGTGCCACCTATTGCATTACAATTTTTTCACACTTTAGCAATGCTCTCACAGATATTTTGCTATTGTACCTGCGTTTGTTTCCGTCGCTGGTAGAAGTTGCAGATGGTGGTAATAGGCAAGAAATGTATTTTGATGGTGTTTCTTTAGCCATTCAGAAATCATTCAAATAACCAGTCAATACACACACACACACAAGCAATACACAAACTGACACCTGAGTCCAGTCTCAGCTAAAACTAGACAGTGTTGCATATGTAAATTGCTCATTTTGTGTGTCTCCCAAAGCCAAGGTGTCCTTGATGAAACATGCATTAGTTCTGTGGCTTTAATAGTCCAGTAACACACACTTTACTGCAGGCAGTACAAGGCCGTCACACACTGAATATTCACTCGCAATATTCTTCAGTATAGAAAGCTAAACCGCTTTCTTCTTTCTCTTTTTTTTTTAAGACATGAGAGACTCTTTCTGGTACCAATTACAGTTGCTGGAAATAGAGCCAGCATCTCTCCAGCTATATTTCATTCAGATCTGTTTGATTCATTGTGTATAGTTCCCTTCAAGATAACATGAAATAGTTTTTAATACATCAGTATTTGTTCCAGACCATTATGCAAATGAAGGCGGCCTGAAAACGACTTCTGAAGCCTAATGGATGTAGGAGCAGAAACTGGGATTTGTGTTGTTTTCTCTTAAGAACGTGCTCTTAAATGGCATATTAGAGACTTGTGCTCAGACTTAGAGTTTATTTGATCTCGTGCCGTTTGTTCTGCGCACATGCCTTCTGAAAATGTTTGTGGTCACACCACAAAGAAATATAAACAGTGATTTCATGATAAACAGTCAAGCACAGCGGGACTCAGAAAAGGACTCTTACTGTGTTTCTAGACTGCTATTGCTGAGACGGCAGTCTTTGTAATATACAGTATGTGACCCTGACCACAAAACCAGTCACATTTGAATTGATACATCATCTGAAAGCTGAATAAATAAGCTTTCCACTTGATGTATGGTTTGTTAGGATAGGACAATATTTGTCAGAGATACGACTATTTGAAAATCTGGAATCTGAGGGTGCAAAAAAAAAGTTGGTCTCCTTTAAAGTTGGTCATTTATGTTCACGATTGTGCAGCATTCACTCACAAAAATAAATGTTTTATATATTTACGGTAGGAAATTTACTAAATATCTTCATGGAACATGATCTTTACTTAATATCCTCATGATTTTTGGCATAAAAGAAAAATCGATAATTTTGACCCATACAATGTATTGTTGGCTATTGCTACAAATATACCCGTGCGACATGTGACTGGTTTTGTGGTCCAGGGTCACATATGGGCAAATGTGAATTTCCCCAATGTACAGTTTAAGAAATGCTCAAAACAAGCTTTACCAACAACATCTGTAACTTGCTGTCGATTCTAACAGAAAATGATTTTGACTCGCGCGGCCCCTCCATATGTTTGAATAGGTGGATAGTAATGCACTTACAGTATAATGCAAGTCTATGGGGAAAGTAGGTGTTTAAACCAGAGATGTGAGGCTCATGGTTTTATTTTGTTAAGCATTTGGCCAAAAGTGATGTCCGGAGGT